>NW_020172798.1:104030-125254 GCF_003031525.2 Neophocaena asiaeorientalis asiaeorientalis | reverse complement strand
CCAAATATTGGGTGACTGTATATACATGGGTTTATTTATGAGCTCTCTATTCTGTTTCATTGGTCTATGTTTCTGTTTTCATGCCAGTACCATACTGTTTTTATTACTATAGCTTTGTACTATATTTTGAAATCAGGACATATATTACCTCTAGCTTTATTCTTTTTTTTTCTAGCTTTATACTTCATTCTCAAGATCAATTTGGCTATTCTGGGTCTTTTGTGGTTCCATACGAATTTTAGGATATTTTTTCTATTTCTTTTTGTTCAAATGCCATTAGTATTTCAATAGAGATTGCTTTGAATCTGTAGATCACTTGTTGGTAGTGTAAGTTTTCTAAAAAATATTAATTCTTCCAATCTATGAATAAGGGGTGTCTTTCCATTTATGGTGTCTGCTATAATATCTTTCATCAGTGTTTTATAGTTTTCAGTGTACAAGTCTTTCACCTCCTTAATTAAGTTTATCCCAAAGTATTTAATTTTTTTAAATTTTTGAATACTTTTGATTTCACAAAAAAATTAACAGGAAGGTATAGATGTTGCTTACAGACTTCTGCCCCTACACATGGAAAGTTTTCTCCATTATCAACATCTCCCACCAGAGTGGTACATTTGTTACAATTGATGAAACTGCATCGACACATCATTACCACCCAAAGTCTAGGCAACTCTGTTTGTCAGAAAGTTTTTTTTTTTTTTCATTTTCAGTTGAAATTAATCTCTGTGTGTAACTCTTACCCATGGGTACTACCTCTGACTTTGGGGACACAAGTAACACATACTTGTATTACAAGTATGTACAAGTAATATAGTACTTGTCTATTTCATCTTCCCTGGCCAAAACCTACATCTTCTGGTCTCCAGGCTAAAAAGCTCATTTTTCCAACTATTTCTCAAAGGTCCAATTCCTTCTTTTATTCCCTGCCTCTTCCTAAATGTATGTTTGAATTTATCTGTGCTTTTTTAAAGTATGACACTCAGAGGTAGAACTGGACTTGTTGGTGAGGTATGACTGGCCCTGGTAGTGCAAACCTGTAACCTCCTTTCTCAGGTCTCTGTACTATAAATATACAGACAGATGCCATATTACCATATTGAGCTATCACATCACATTTCTATGGGAGCTATAAAAGCTGCTTAGTCTTTTTCATCCATGCACTTATTCTTGGCTGTATCCTGCACCTATGCCTCTTTTCCCCCTTGGTATCCAAGGGGGAGCCCCCTCTGCCACTGGATCCAATTTTTAACCACTTTCATCTTTTTCTTCATCTTCACTCAGGAGATGGCTCCTTCAGAGGCCACCACACTCAATACACCCATAGAGCCCTCTCTATATTTTTTTGTCTTTTGCCAGTGCTGAGGAAGTCGGCCTTCTTTTTTCTCCAGGCCCCATGTCTAACTATAAATTCACCACAGTGCATTGGTCACTAATCTACTTATACTTACTCACTGTGGGACTGGGCCAAAGTTAGGAGTCAAGAGAAGACTTTCTGATGACCAACTTTAGCTGATTCTTAGCACAGATATAAAGAACTATGGTCAAGTGGGCTTCCCTCTGAGGACACCTGGGCCTAGGCCCAGAGCTTCTCATGGGAGGGTGAGAGGTACCCAAGGAAAATTTTCTGGGGTGAGTCCACTTCCTGGAAATAAGCTCAACTTTCTGCCCCTTGAACATAGATGCCAACCCCTCCCATGTGTCATACATGTTTTAGTTTTCAAATAACGTCGTGCCACTTCTTTCATCTGGAAGGAGTACGTGCCATTGTTCACTGCATTGATTTTACAGATACAGAAACTGGAATTCAGAGATATGGAGTGACTCACCCAAAGTCACACAATAAGTGTGGCCTTATTAAGTGGCAAAGCTTGTGGAAGAGATGGAAGCAGAAACTTCTCTTCTTCCATCTCTTTGGAGTAAGCCACATGTGAAAAGAGCAAACAAGATAATCATTTTTCTGGCTCGTCCTTGAAAATAGCATAAACTCCAGCCAGGAGTTTAAACTAAAATACAAATTAGCTTTTAAAAGGTCAGACTAGAATGCATACTTTGAAGTATCAAATAATACCTCTTCCCTGGACCCCAAGGTTTATGAATGTTCTTGGAGGAGAAGATTCAACCTGACAGCTTATAGTCTGAGCATAGTTACAAGCAATATCTCCCATGCCCTTAAGGCTAGGACACCAACAACAAGAAACCTTTTAAAGAAATGGAATAATAACCTCTATTGATTAAAAACTTGAACCCTGAACACCTATATGTATAAAATTGTCAATTTAAAACAAACAGCCCATTAAGCCCTTATGTAGTTGTATTATTACTACCCAAGCCAAATGAAGAATATTTGTAAAAAAAGGAAGTCTCTTGAGAGGAGTTTAGGATGGAGAGACAAGACCAGGATTTGAGTGCTGCCTTTAACAGAGTACCTCAGTTGAATTGCTTCACTTCTGTGGGTCTATTTCTTTACTTGGTAAAGATCTCCCTTACTTACCATTGAGTAAAGCAAAAGAGCTTCAGGAAATCCAACCAAAAGATACTGGCGACATTCAAGGTAGCTCCATCAAAGATCTAAAACAAAGAATTTCTCCTAGAACAGGGAATCATCCTGTTGGAGATAGAAGACGACAGGCTGAGAAATTCTTCTCCAATCGGTCATGGGAGTGTTGCCCCAAAACTTGGGCAAAAGAGGAGGATTTTTCAAGTGTGAGGAGGGTGAAAGCCAAACAGCTTGGTGCTGGGTCACCTAATAGGCAGACCAAGTTCATGCTAAGTTACCAGCAAGCATATACTCAAAAAAAAAAGAGTTTTTCAAAACATTCTAATATTTGATATTAAAATAAAACAAAACAAAAACAAAACCTTCAAAGTAATCATAATGAGGAAAACTGTAGATTTCCATTCACTTATTTTATGCTGCAGTATGTTTTTGTTTTAAAATATATATGGGGGAGGGACTTTTGAAACCTTATCAGTTCAGAGGGCCCCTAAATGTTTTACTGTGACCCTAAATAGACATTAGTATAGATGATGTCTTCTTTTCCTGTTGTTTTGGTCTCCTCAGCTCCCATCTGACATGCCTTAATTCAATCTATGGAGAAAATGCAGGTGTCTCACTGCCCTCCTAAGCCTAGCCCAAGGGTACTTTTGTCAATTTAATCAGCCTAAACTTTGGTCCCTGTGCTTGCTGCAAACAAACATTCATTGTAGGGGAAGTGACTTCAAGAAGATATTTTGTCCTTCCTCCTGCCTCCTTGAAAGTCAAGGGGAAACTATCAAATGCATATTATGGTCCATTCTAAATACTGGAGTTTGAGGAGGCTATTATATAGATGGGACTCTGGATAGTTTGTTCATTTGTTGAATGAAAAGAAAGTGTAAGACTCTCTTAGCAGATGGCTTCAGGATCCAAAACCCCTTATCTCAGGAAGTCAGTACTTAAATTTCACATAATTTCTCTTGCCACAATTTAAGCTCATTTCCATTGTTCTGTCTCAATTAAAAGAGTCCATCATTATTTTTCTTTTATAGAATAGTGTAATGATGTTATATTAGAAAGAGTTTTCTCTGCAAACGAATCCCTGAAAGACCAAAGTCAAGACTCTTCCTTTCTCCAGTTGTCAGTTTCCTCATCTGTGAGTCAAAGAAAACAATACTTTACTCAAAGGGTTGTTGTGACTAGTTAATGATGGGAAGGTTAGGCACCAGTTTCTGACATATAATAGGTATACTCAACACACTGTTTTCTTAATCTCATAATCCATGATGGTATAATCAGTATCACAAATCACAGCCCGGATTTCCTGATTTCTATTCCAGTGTTGGAACGGTGATCATGAACATACTGCTGGGAATATCTGACCTACAGAAGACTAGGGAAATTAAGGTCAGTGAGTGAAGGAGAGTTATTACCCTTGAAAGCTGAGTAAAGAAGTCTGGACATGATACATAAATCAAGAAGTCATGGTAAGCCTCCGGAGTTCTTGCATTGTTGAATGACAGGTTGAACATAGTGGAGAAGCACATCTCTGAACTTCCCCTCAAAGTTTCCAAGAGGTTGTTTACAACCCCTTGAAAAAGAATTTGAGGGCCCCCCAGCTAGAATGTGCAGGATAAACGTCTACATAAGATTTCCTCCCAGACCCCTGAGACCAGTAATCTTTACCAGCTTCCCCCTGTTCTTACTGACTGCTCTCCCTAAGGGTGTCCTCTCTCCTTCCTTCTTCAACCCCCATTTACTTCTGTGGAGCTAAGTACCTCTCGCTGAAATTTTATCTGAAATTTTCTGTTCCAGGAAAGTCTACGTACCATGTGATGTATTCATCTCCCTACTCTCAGCCAAGATTTCACAGTTCTCATCTACAAGGCTGGAATGTCTTAGACCAAAGACAGTGATAGGGCCAGGCCTGTTCTTGTAATTATAGAAATTTTCAAAGGTTAAAGCTAGGAGTGCCCTGGAGAAACAATTTTTTTTCAATACCCTCATGATAAAGATGAAGAACTGAATCCTAGAAAGAGTATTGTAGTGGGGAGTAGCAGGAGAGACTCGTCTAAAGTCACACAGAGCCTGTACCAGAACCCAGGTCTCCTAAATCCCAATCCAGTACTATTTTTACTACACCAAGTTCAACTCCTGAGATTTTTCCTCAGTCCATCCTTGCAACTTCTGGTCCCCAGTTTCCCTCTAGCAGTTCTCCTTCAGGGAAGCATTTTAGTTCACACCATTCCCCTTTCCCACCTGACTCAGAAACACCATGAATTGATCCCTTCATTCAATTTTTTCTTACTCTAGGGGTTTAGACTTAAGTGGTTTTCTCAGCCAATTCTCCCACCACAGTTGGAACCCAAGAGCAGACAGGAATGTCTCTAACTTTGTCTCAGGGTTGCATCTGCCAGGGCTAGTTGTACATAGTCTCAGCCAATGAAGTGGCAAAGAGGAAACTGTCATTCTAAAGTGTCTTAGGACCAGGCTCCACTGAAATATTTTCATCTATCCTGAGACAGGAAACTGGCTGCCTATTTACAGGACTGGCCTAAGAAGGAATGGAATGAAAACAATCGTGAATCCAAAACCTTCCTTGATTACCAAAAAATAGGCAAAGAAGTATCATTTTGGAGTATCTCAAAACCCAGGCTGAAGATGTTTGGTGATATGGTGAATGGCTTGACACTTCAAACCTGGCTATTAGGGCTCCACTGAAAGGATGTTCTCATTGGGAATGGAGGAACAGAAGGGTAGTTAACCTTGGTGGACTGAAGTAACCTCTAAAGATGGCATATATGCAGCCAATGTCCTGCTCAACTACTTGGAAGATTTGTGCCTGGGATAACCCATCAGATCACTTTATTACAGGATGTGAACTTAAACATTTCACCTGGCTAGTGTCCCAGGAAGTATAAAACTGGGCAATGAAGTGCAACTCTAAGCTGTCTTCAAAGGCCAGAACTAATGACTATAATCAACTCCATGTGGGGAGATAGTAGGGTAACATTAGTGAATGAGCATATCTGATTTAGAAAGTGAATCCAACATTAACAATAGAAGAAGGATCAGGGCATCACAAAGATGTAGAGGTGTGGGGAAAACCAGGCTTAGCTAAAAAGGAGTCTACTGATATGACCATGAGTTTGGGCAGAATGGCTATGGAGCACTAGACCAACATGTACAGTTTGTTAAATTCTTTGCAGATCATAACAAGATAGCTCATAGATGTAGGTTTCCCCCATGGAAAGAATCTGAGGATGAATCCCAGGATTCCAGATCTAGCTTTAACACTGACTAGGCTAGGTATTACCTGTCTCAATGTCCCCATCTGTACAATGGGAGGTGGTCAAATTAGATGATGACTTTCCCACTTATTATATCATACATGATGTTCTGTGGCAAACCTAGCATTATCTTTGAGCTACAAAAGAGAACTTGTGGGATGGCAGGAATTAGGCTACTGTGGCACCTTAGTTAATTTCTGACTATGCCAGAAGCTGCTTTCAACTTCTATTCTCTGGAGTTCCATTTCAAGAGACAGTTTGGAAATTCCTTAGGCCATGAGATGTCCATGCTAAGGTCAGTAAGGCTCTCTTCTGCTCTGATGTTATTCCTAGTTTGCTTTCCTAAATGGGGCTTGGAGGTAGAATTTCAATAACTTTTTTAACCAAATGCAAAAATTGTTTGGCTTCTTTGTACCTGCACTCCCCATTCTCCCTCTTATTAATCTACATTAATTAATTTTCTGTACAAGAGCTCAGCTTAAGACATTGCAATCCAAAGTCTTAGCTGCCTGATAATAGGCAGACTGTATCAGAGGGAAGAATAATGCCTTCACCACTCTTCTTTTCCACAGGGAATAGGAAAAAGAAAAAATATGCAAAGTGAGTTGACACCTGAAGAAAAGGCTTTTTCTGCACAAGCAAAAGATAGGAAAGTGGTAGAAGTTGCTTTGGGCAGGAGTCCCCAACCCTCAGGATGCAGACCAGTACCAGTCCATGGCCTGTTAGGAACCAGGCCACACAGCAGAACGTGAGCAGTGGGTGAGTGAGCAAAGCTTCATCAGCAACTCCCCATCGCTCGCATTACCACCCCACCCCTATCCATGGAAAAATTTTCTTCCATGAACCCAGTCCCTGGTGCCAGAAAGGTTGGGGAACCCTGGCTTAGGGGATTCAGAAAACAGTGATCAGGAAATTGAGTCCCTGCTAACATTGGCATATGACCTTAAGCCAACTGAATGGGACCGTAGGCTACATCAATAGGTGTGTGAGCCCCAGATCAAGGGAGATGGTCATACTGCTTTACTTCATTTAGACTCTACATAGTGATATACAATTAGTTCTGGAATCCCTATGCTCAATTTCTTTCTCAAAATAAACGCATACTCATGGTAAATAATTTGAAATGTATGAAAAGATAAAGAAGAAAATAAACATATGATTGCTTAGATACCACTTTTAAAGTGCCAATGAATTTTCTTTTTTCCATGAAGATTTCTCTCTCTATGTCCTCATACATATATATATATATGTGTGTGTGTGTGTGTGAGTGTGTAATTTAAAAACTTTTTTTTACAAACTTGAGGTTATAGAGCCTGCGTGTGACAAAGGCTGTAGATCATGGATGGGTGTCAAAGTTTTATCCTCTGCTCCCAGCTTTCCACAACTACCACCACCTCTTCTACAGTGATTATATTCTCTACAAATGCTGTATTTGGTTCTTTTGAAGCACTTATGCAAGTTGTAATTATGTATTTTTCTGTAGATATGTTTGTTCATTGCTTAAATCCCCACTGGATTTGGAGCTGTCTTCAGCAAACAATTGTGTTAGGCTCTTCAGCTCTCTATTCATACTAGTACTTAGCACAATTACAGGGACATAATAGACTTTCCCAAAGTGTTCGTTGAATGAATGGATGATATGTCTGTGGCCCCATAAGCCCAAAAGAAACTACAGTGTCAGGGTCTTAGAAAGAAAAGCCTTAGCCTGTAAATAGGGAACATGACTTTCTGACAGAATTGCATTCTTATTTATGACGGATATTTTGATATATATCTTTAAAAACATTAAATTTTATCTTTTATCTAAGACATATAAACAGCAAATGTCCTCAAATTATCCCTGATCCTCTTTCCCATCCTTGAACTTTTTCACTCCTGTGGATAAGGTGAAGAAAGGAGTAGAAGTGAGGGGTAGAATGGAGAACAGAAATGGGGTTGGGGTGAAAGATGGGTGAGAGGTGAGATAGGGAGAGGATAAGGGGTATAGGTGAAGGATGTATTTCACATTCACTACTTAGTAACCAACCAGTAATATTTGAAATAACATGAAATCTGTATCGAAAATCTTTGCTTCACTGTCATGCTAGCTTAGAGGGGACTGCCTAGTGAACTTCACCTGTGCCAGAAGACATTTCTGAAGCCTGAGGCAGGGCTTGAGGGAAGTCTTGAAGGGAAATAGGAGAAATTACAGGCTTTACTCAGGTGGTTCTTCATGGGATAGGGCCCCTTACACAGGGTCTGCTTTTTCATGGTTATCCATAAACCTTCCCAGTCCCTGTTTGCTGCCTAAAATCAATAGGAACTGTGCCCATTTAAATGAGAGCTTATTCCCTGTTATATATCGAATCTAAAAAAAAAATGGTTCTGATGAACCTAGGGGCAGGACAGAAATAAAGATACAGACGTAGAGAATGGACTTGATGACATGGTGAGGGGGAAGGGTAAGCTGGGACGAAGTGAGAGAGTAGCATTGACATATATACACTACCAAATGTAAGATAGATAGCTAGTGGGAAGCAGCTGCATAACACAGGGAGATCAGCTCGGTGCTTTGTGATCACTTAGAGGGGTGGGAAAAGGAGGGTGGGAGGGAGGTGCAAGAGGGAGGGGATATGAAAATATATGTATATATATAGCTGATTCACTTTGTTATACAGCAGAAACTAACACAACACTGTAAAGCAATTATACTCCAATAAAGATGTTAAAAAAAAGATGACCCCCTATCATGAGATCCTGCCAACAATATTAACATAAGCAATTTAAAAGTCCAATCTCATCTTTATCTTTAAGATGAAATGTAATTTAGAGGGGAAATGTCACACTGTAGTCAGAAGACTGCACTTCAAATGCTAACTCCATCACTTCCTAGAGGTGGCAAGTCATTTCACCTCTATGAGCCTTGGTTTCTCATTTGCAAACAAGCTAATAATCTCTCCCTCCTAGCTTTTTGTAAGGATTAATTTAAGTGAAACTATGTCTGAAAAATCTGTAGCACACCTCTCGTACCAAAATTGGTGTTCATAATTATTTTGATCCCCCCAATGTCATTAATAACTGGATTTGAGCCAAGTTTGAGGTCGCAGTTTTCACAGGTGAAACTACAATGGGAAGAAGGGAGATAAATAAGTTGTGTGGGTGGGATGGGGTTAAGGAGTATGAAGGCATAGATGACCTATGTAAAGGGGGTACTTGGCCTAAGATTAAGCAAAAAGACAGAATCCTCATCAACTTCCAACTTTGAATTTTTATGTCACAGCTTCTTATATAGTCTCTAAAAAGAAGGAAAGCAGTAGATTTCCATGGTTTTGGATCATACAGAGTGGAGCTGCCCTATTGTCTGTAGTACTGGGCTGTGGAAATGAGGTGTCCTAGTTTTTCTACAAGAATTATGTTTGGTTGCTCTCACCTGAAAGCACAATAGTAAATAATTGAGACAGGGCTTAAGGTGATGTGTTCAGTTGTATCTTCCCAACACTGAAAACTCAGTTTAAAGAGGGAAATATATACCTTGGTAAATATAAAACAGAAAACTTGTTTAAATTTTATTTTTTATCTGAATGATATTTCAATGCTATAAGCCCAAATCTTGACTTCATTAAAAATAAAAATAAAACACTGGCCTGGGGCCCAAGATACATGGGTTAAAATTTTGTCTCTCCCATGGATTTTGAATTAATTCTCCTCAATGTCATCTGCAAAATGGGCATAAGAAGAAACCACCTAAAGTGAATTAGAGAGAAAAAAAGACTGCAGAAAAAGAACAAAGCATCAATGAGCTATGGAATAAATTTGAGTAGCCATAATGCATATAATTAGAGTCCATGAAGAAATGGGTTGAGGGATACAAATAAAACATTTAAAGCAATATTGGCCAAAAGTTTTCCAAAATTAATGAAAATTATAAAACTCCAGATCCAAGAAGTTCAATGAACCCCAAGTACAAGAAATAAGAACAAAACTACATTAAAGCATTTCATATTCAAATTGCTTAAAACCAGTGATAACAGAAAATCTTAAAACTAGCTAGAGGAAAAAGGCTATACACAGAATAAGGAAGAAAAATTTGACATGAGATTTCTTATCAGAAGGAATGCAAGTGAGAAGACAAAGAAGGAAGTACTGAAAGAAAAATACTTTCATCTGTAATTCTTAAGAGCAAATATATATATATATCATAAACAAAGATAGAATAGAGAAACTTTCAGACATACAGAAGCTGAAAGTTTTCAGTCAGCAGACCTGTCTCTAAGAAATGTTAAAGTATATCTCTTATGCTGAGGAAATATGGCACCAGATGGAAACATGGATTTACACAAAATAATGCATATATAAAGATATTTTAATCTAATTATTTAAATCAATTATAAAGACAATAACAGCAAAAATCATCTTTAAAAAGATATGTAGGTAATGTGTGATCTCACTAGCAATCAGAAAATTAAAAACAGCAATTTTAATGAATATTACATTACATGTGCATTAAATTAGCCAAACTTTTGAATATATAATGATATTGGTTTGGAATTGTTGGATCCATTCATTGAAACTTGCCCTTCAAATTGATATTACTTTAAAAATAGTCAAGGATTATAGAGAAACATAAAAATGTTTCAAATCTTTCACACAATAAACATTTCCCATAAATTTAGGCAGAGAGTAAGCCAAGGAAAAAATACATATATAAAGTTACTCATTTTAGTGTTATTTTAAACAATGTGCAGATATGTCCCTGGTCTGCCAGTGGGTAAGACACCATGCTCCCAATGCAGGGTGCGTGGTTTGATCCCTGGTTGGGAAACTAGATCCTGCATGCTTGCCACAATTAAGAGTTTGCATGCCACAACTAAGAGTTCACATACCAAAACTGAAGATCCCACATGCTGCAAGTAAGCCCTGGTGCAACCAAAATAAATCAAATAAATAAATAAATAAATATTTAAAAAGAAATGTGCAGCAATTCATGTACAATTGACTGTTGAGCAACACGAAATTGAACTGCACAGGTCCACTTATACGATTTGTTTTTAATAGTAAATACTACAGTACTACATAATCCATGGTTGCTTGAATCCAAGGAGGCAGAACTGTGGATATGGAGGAACAATAGTTATGAAGGAACCACAGGTACATAAGGCCAATTATACATTATACATGGATTTTTGACTGTGCAAGAGTCAGCATCTCTAACCCCTACATTATTCAAGGGTTAACTGCAGTTGATTATGATATACGTCCTGTATATAATATCAGTTATCCATTAAATTTGTAATTAGTAAGATTGTGTAGCAAATATGTAAAATCCTTACAAAGCTCAGCAATTGAAACAGATAAAATTGAATTTTTTCTATGATCACAACTACATAAAAGTGATGTTTGTGGATAAGGATCTAAGAGACCATGGAAAAATTGAAATTTGATTTATCAGAGCAATAAAGTGGAGGTGTAGTGTTTTCTTTTCCTTGCTTTTTTATTAAGCTGTTTCATTTTTTGTAAAGTAAAAATAAAAGTCATAAAACAGATCCCATTTTTGTCCCCAGATTGTTGTAAGAAATGAGGTGATAATGATTACTTATGAAAGACCTTTTATAATTGCTAAAATGTTATTCTGCAGTTTTAAACTGATTGCTTAATTGATTTAAAATTATTTAAACATAATTCCCACATAAATAAATTAATAAAAGGTATTACCTGAAACATTGTATTTCTCAGTAGTCTCCAAACTAGTGTTTTGTTTGAACATTGTAAAACAAAGCCAGAAAAATATTGGAAGAAATAATTGCCAAAATCATCCCAAATTTGATTAGAAGCATTAACCTGCACATCCAAGAACTTCAACAAACTACAAGTTGGATAAACATCCACACCTAGAGACATAATAGGCAAACTGCCAAAAGATGGAGAGAATCTTGAAAAAAGCAAGAGAAAAAATGATTATTTACATACAAAGAATCCTCAATAATATTTATAGCTGATTTCTGTTCAGAAACCATGGAGGCCAGAACGAAGTAAATAGTATGACATATTCAATGAGGTGTCCTTTCAGAAAAGACTGGCAGCCAATCACTCTATATCCCATAAAATTATCCTTCAAAAAATAAAGAATAAATTTAGACATTCTCAGGTAAACAAAAACAGAAGTTTTGCTAGCAAATTTCCCTACCAGAAATACTCAATACATTTTGAAGGGTTTATTTAAAAGACGTGAAGTCATATAGAGTATGTCTCTGAACATGATGGAATTAAATTAGAAATAAAGAAACAAACAATATTTGGAAATTCACAAATATGTGGAAATTAAACAACACACTCCTAAATAACCAAATGCCCTCTGAGGAAATCACAAAAGAAATTAGGAAATATTTTGAGATGCATAAAAAAGAAAACACAGCATATCAAAACATATGGTATGTAGCTAAAGTAATGCTTAGCAGGAAATTTATAGTTTCAAATCCTTTAAAATGAAGCAGAAATTAAGACATTCCAAGATAAGCTAGAACATAAAAAAATTGTTACCAGAAAATCTGTCTATGAAAATTATGAAAGAGAGTCTTTCAAGAAGAAAGTAAAGAAAAATAGACAGGAACTCAAATTCACATGAAAAAATAAAGTACACTGGTAAAGGTAACTACATAGCTAAATAGAAGAGGTATAAAATGATTTTTATTTATAACTCCATTCTTCTGTTTTAAAAAAGACATTATCATTAAATTATAATCATAAAATTGTGTTAATGGGTTGCTTAAAAGGCTAATTTGCATGATGATAGCATAAAAAAAGGATGAAGGTAATGAAAGTATATTACAGCAAAAAATTTTTTCATAATATTGAAATAAAGTTAATTTAATAAAAATGATTATTTTAAGCTAAAAAGTTAACTAGGGAAAAGACTAAAAATAACTCAAAATATAGTAAAACGGGGGGGTGGGATATACACTAGAAAATACCTACATAACACAAAAAAGAAGGCAGTAATGGAAGAATAGAGAAACAAAAAAGACATAAGACATATAGAACATAAACCATAGAATGAAAGATATAAAGCCAACACTGTCAGTAGTTACATGAAATGTGAATAAATGTAACACATTAATCTAAAAGTAGAAATTGGTAGAATGGATTTTTTAAAAACCATACAACTGTATGATATCAAAGACACACATAGTTGAAAGTAAAAGGATGGGGGAAAGATATACCATGCATACCATGCAAACAGTAACTAAAAGAGCTGGAGTGACTACACTAATATCAAACAAAATAGAATTTAAGAAAAAAAATATTAATAAATATAGGAAAAATACATTTTGTAATGATAAGAGAAACAATTTCATCAGGAAGACGTAACAATCATAAGCATAGGTACAACTACCAGCAGAGTCTCAACTTGCATGAAGTGAAAACTTACAGACTGAAGAAAGAAGTAGACAATTCAGCAACAGTAGTTAGAGATTTTAGTATTCCACTTTCAATAATGGATACAGCTAATCAGAGATTCATAAGGAAATTGAGGAGCTGATGAATATGATAAACCAGCTAGACCTAACACACATCTGTAGAATACCTGACACAACAAAAATAGAATACAAAATCTTTCCAAACACATATGAAATATTCTTAATGTTATACAACATGACAGACCATACAGATATGCTCAATAAATTTTAAATTGAAATGATAAAAGCACATTGTTTAATCATACTGGAATAATATTAGAAATCAACAGTAGAAGGGAATATGAGCACTGCACAAATATGAGAAAATTTTAAAACATACTTCAAACAATCAATGAGTCAAAGAATCACTCACAAGGGAAATGAAAGTACTTTGAAAACAAAGCCACATGATACCAATCTTCTGGGATGAAGCTAAAGCAGTAGTCAGAGACAAATTTATAGCTGGAAATACCTATATTAACAAAGAAAAATGTCAAGCCAACATCCTAATATCTTGCATTAAGAAACAAGTAAAAGAAAAAAAAAAAAAAAAAAAAAAAAAAAAAAGAAACAAGTAAAAGAATAACAAACAAAAAGCAAGCAATAGAAAGATAATAATAAAGATTATAGTGGAGATAAGTAAAATAAAGAATAGAAAAATAATAGAGCAAATCAGCAAAAGTTGAGTCCTTAAAAATATTAACAATATTGACAAAACTTTAGCCACACTGATCATAAAAAATAGAGGAGACACAACTTATCAAAATCAGAAATGAAAGAAGGAACATTACTATGAAGCTTAAAAAATAAATATGAAGAAAATACTATGAACAATGGTAGGCCAACAAAATAGATAAATTAAGTGAATAAACAAATACCCAGAAACACAAAAACTACTGAACTAACAAAGAAAAATATAGAAAATCTGAATAAAGCTTTAAGTTAAGATATTCATTAAGCAATACAATATATATCCATACACAAAATCCTGGGCCCAGATTTCTTCAGTGTTGAATTCTATCAAATGTTTAATTAATACAAATTAATCACAAACATTTACAAAACTAAAAAAGATGTTTTGTAACTTATGCTATCAGGCCAGTATTATCCTGATATTGAAAGCAAAACAAAAAATTACAAGAAAATTAGAGACCAATATCTCTTATTAAGATTGATGCAAAAATTATCAATAAAATACAAGCAAACTAAATAGAGCAGCATATAAATATGCCTGTACATTAATGCCATTAGTATTTATCCAAGGAGTGATAGGTTGATTCAATATATAAAAATAAATCAAAATAATATACCACATTAAGAGAAAAAAAGAGGAAGATTCACCTAATGATCTCAAGAGCGAAAATAAAAAAACATTTTACATGATAAAAAGCACTCAATCTTAGTAAACTAGGAACAGAAGGGAATTTCCTCATCTTGATAAACAATATATAGAATATTTTAAATGTCTAGAAATTGTGGAGTTAAAAAGTACAATAACTGAAGGAAAAAAAACAAAACTCAGTAGGAGGCTTAATATTAGATTTGGCTGAGAGACAAACTAGCAAATTAAAGGCAGGTTAATTGAGATTATCCAGCTTGAGTAACAGAAAAAAGAAGAATGAAAAAACATGAACAGAGCCTTAGAGATCTGTGGGACACCATCAAAATTCTAGCATACACATATTAGGAGTCCCAGAAAGAGAGGAGTAAAAGAAAGAAATAAAAAGAATATTTGATAAAGTAATGGCCAAAAGCTTCTCAAATTTATTGGTCTACACATCCAAGAAGCTCAAAGAATTCTGATAGAATAAAATCAAATAGACCCACAACTAGACACATAATAGTCAAACAACCAAAAGATAGAAGGAATCTTGAAAGCAGTCAGAGAGAAGTGATTCACCACATACAATGGATCCTCAAAAAGAATAATAGCTGATTGCTCATTGGAAACCATGGATACCAAGAGAGAGAGAAGGACATACTTAACTACTGAAAGAATAAAACCTCAGGAAATAATTTTATATATTATAAACCTATCCTTCAAAAATGATGAATAAAAAGTTGACCAGGATGGCAAAATAAAAGCCTCCTGAACCTTCTTCCTGCAGATACATTGAATATACAGATACACACTAATTCCCTCTGAAAGAGATCCAGAAGCTAGCTGAGTGATTCCTACACATTGGGTGAATTAGAAAATACCCACACTGAAACACTGAAACTTTTATCATAAACTTCACTGCTACTACTGTATTGTATGATCAGCAGGGAATCTTTCACTCCCAGGTTCTCTCCATAGGGCAAAGGATTTATACCACTTCAGCTTTTCAGAGTCCCACCCAAGTTCCTACCCAAGGCACCTAACTCTGAAATGCACCTGGGCTTGTGTCCATGAGATCCACAAGAATATAGCAAACAGAAGGAAGTACTTAATGTGCATGCAAACATTTGCCTTGGTGATCTCACTGAGGCTCAGTTCAAAGAGCAAGCAAAAATTCCTATCTCCCAGTTTCCCTGAAGGAGATTTGTCTACATAGTTTAAAAGCAGCTACTTAAGGGTCAGGTTTCTAATTTAGCATGCATCTAGGGACTGGCTTCAATCCTCCCTAAAGAATGGGGACTCTAGCAGACACCTCCCCTGCCTTCTGACCCCAGCCCACTCTAGTAATAAAACCAATACACCAGTTTCTCCCTGGAAAGAACTTGTACACGTGTCTGGCACACACAGATTTTATGACTGCTGCACAGACAACTGGATAGCCTGGCTCCAATAGCCAATGGGGCTTGCATTGACAAGTCCAATGGGATTGTTGGAAACAAAAAAATCCGTTCTTAATGGATGCAGGAGCATCCCTCCCCCACTCTGTCTCATACAACAGGGTCCAGCACAGAGGGAGCAAAGAAGCCCATCTCCATTTCTTCCCTGCAAAGGGATTAACTACATACTTTCACAGCTGTGACTTGAGGGCCTGGCTTTTAATCAGTCTTCATCTAGTTGCTGACTTTAATCCTCCACTTTGGGAAAATGATGGGTCTTTTCTCCTTTAATACTGGGAACTACTAAAAACAAAGTGGGTGGATTGGACAATCACAGAAGTTTGAGGGACAAAACGGAGCTAGGGCTGGGCTGGTTGACAAGGCTTATCTCCTACAGGACACCTTTCTGTGATGACTGGGAGAGGTAGCCTTTTTATCTAATGTGCAAAAACAGAGTCAAGGAAGATGAAGAAGAATATGTTCCAAAAGAAAGAACAAAATAAATCACCAGAAAGAGATTTTAATGAAATTAAGATATATATTTTACCGGATAGAGAGTTCAAAATAACAGTCATAAAGGTGCTCACTGAGGTCAGGAGAGCAATGCATGAACAAAGAGAAAATTTCAAATATGAAATATAAACTATTAAAATGTACCAAATAGGAATCACAGAACTGAAGAATATAATAACTGAACTGACAAATTCAATAGAGGAATTCAAAAGAAGACTAGATAAAGCAGAAGAAAGAATCAGTGAACTAAAACACAGGGCAGTGAAATTGATCTAAACAGAGGAGTAAAAAATTTTAAATAATGAAAAAGAGTGAAGATAGCTTAAAGGACTTGTAAGACACCATTGAACAGACCAATATATGTGTTATTGGTGTACCAGAAGGAGAAGAGAGAGAGAAGGGGGCAGAAAGCTTATTCAAAGAAAGAATGGCTGAAAACTTCTATAATGTAGGAGGAAAACAGATATCTGGATCCAAAAAAACAAAAATAAGATAAGAAGATAAATCCTAAGAACCTAAGAAGATAAATCCAGAAACCCACAATGAGCAATATTAATTAAATTTTCAAAAGTTAAAAACAAGGGGAGAATCCTAAACATAGCAATAGAATAGCAACTGTTATATTACAAGGGAACCCCCATAACACTATCAGCAGATTTTTCAGTACAAATATTACAGGCCAGAAGGGAGTGGAATGATATATCAAAAGTGCTGGAAGGAAAAAATCCTGTCAACCAAGTGGGTTTTATCATATTAAAAGAGTCTTTCAACAATCAACACAATTGAGTTCTAGTATATTTCATCACCCCCAAAATAAAATCTATACTCATGTAGAGGCCCTCCTAATTTACCTCAGCCCTCAGCAAACACTAAACTGCTTTGTGTCTCTATGGATTTGCCTACTATGGACATTTCTTACCAATGTAATCATAAAATATGTGGCCTCTTGTACCTGCCTCCTTTCATGTAGCATAATATTTTCAAGATTGATTAATGTTGTAGCCCATATCAGGACTCCAATTCATTTTATTGCTGAATAACATTCTATTTTATGGATATACCACATTTTGTTTATTCATTCATCAGTTGATTGAGATTTGGATTGTTTCCATCTTTTGACTATTAGGACTAATGCTGCTTTGAACATATATTTTTTTCAATTTTCTTGGGTATATACCTAGGAATAGAATTTCTGTCATATGGTAAAACCCACTGAGTTATACTCTTTCCAAAGGTGATCTTAATCATATGTGAATTGTATATCAATGAAAAATTACCAAAAAATGTCATCAGGCATTCATTTTATAAATTTATAAGCTGATTAAAAAATTCATATGGCAATACAAATGACCTTCCCAAAACAATTTTGAAAAAGGACAAAGTTAGAAGACTCACACTACCTGACTTCAAGACATTATAAAGCTATAATAATGAAGAAAGTGTGCTATTTTTATTAGTGTGTGTGTGTTTATAATGAACATTTATAATGAAGGGGGTAGGATAAATCTTTCGAAGTCGATAGATATGTTTATGGACTTGATAGTGGTGATGGTTTCATAGGTGTATACTTATCCTCAAACTTACTGAGTTTTATAGATTAAATATTGATATGTCAATCATACCTCAATTAAGAGGTTTAAGAAAAAATAAAGTGTGCTCTTGGCATAAAGATAGATATCTAAACAAATGGAACAGAAAAAGAGTAGACCCATCCATGTGGAAATTAGTTCTGCCAAAAGTGCTAAGGCAATTTAATAAGGAAATAACAATCTTTTACTAAAAAGGTGCAGAGAAACAGTAAGCTCATAGGCAAAATGTAAAATTCAGTGCCATATAAAAGGAACTTGAGGGCTTTCCTGGTGGCGCAGTGGTTGAGAGTCTGCCTACCGCTGCAGGGGACATGGGTTCATGCCCCAGTCCGGGAGGATCCTGCATGCCACAGAGTGGCTGGGCCTGTGAGCCATGGCCGCTGAGCCTGTGTGTCTGGAGCCTGTGCTCTGCAGTGGGAGAGGCCAAAGCAGTGAGAAGCCTGCGTACCAAAAAAAAAAAAAAAGGAACTTGAAATGGATCACAGACATAAATGTTAGCTAAAACTAAAAACTTCTGGAAAAAAAAAAATCTTAGTGACCTTGAGAAAATAATTCTTAAATAAGAACAAAAACACAAAATATGAAAAAGTTCAATAAACTTGACTTCATAAAATTAAAAGAAAAACTTTTTTCTTCAGCAGACATACTATGAAATGAAGAGGCAAGCCACAGAAAAGAATATATTTTAAAACTCTATACCTGATAAAGCACACATAACTACACAAAGAAATTTTATAACTGAAAGACAGCCCAAAAAATGGGAGAAAGTTTGATCAAAGGCTTCAGTAAGGGGCTTCCCTGGTGGCGCAGTGGTTGAGAGTCTGCCTGCCAATTCAGGGGACACGGGTTCGTGCCCCGGTCTGGGAAGATCCCACATGCCGCGGAGCGGCTGGGCCCGTGAGCCATGGCCGCTGAGCCTGCGCGTCCGGAGCCTGTGCTCCGCAACGGGAGAGGCCACAACAGTGAGCGGCCCATGTACCGCAAAAAAAAAAAAAAAGACTTCAGTAAGGATGGTCTACCAATAGTAAGTAACAATATAAAAATATGTTCTAAATCATTAGTCATTAAAGAAATTAAAATTAAAACCATAATAAGACACCTATTGGAATGGCTAAAATGAAAAAAGACTAACCATAGCAAGTTTGGCAAAAATGTGGATGAACTAGGACACTCATACATTGCCAATGGGAGTGCAAAATGGCACAGCCATTCTGGAAAACAGTTTGACAGTTTCTTTAAAAGCTAAACACACACATACTATATGGCTCAGTCTTTTCACTATTGCACTCCTAGGTACTTATCTAAGAGAAATTAAAAGCATATGTCCTTTCCTTGTACACAAATGTCTATAGTAGACTTGTATGTGAGAGCTAAAAACTGGAAACATCAAAAGGTCCATCAGAGGTGAATGAATAAAATATTGTGACACATCCACACAATGGAACTCTACTCAAAAATAAAAAAAAAGAATGAACATTGCTGGACAATACAACATTAATGAAACTCAAGACAACTATTTAGAGTGAAAGAAGCCAGACAAAAAGAGTACACACTGTCATTCTATGTATAAAGCAAAGCTCTAGAAAATGAAAACTAATGTATACTGTCAGAAAGAAGATTAGCATTGCCCCAAGAGTATGATTGGGATGACAGACAGTGGCAGGAACAACAGGATAAAAACAGGTAAGTTGGGATTCCCTGGTTGCACAGTGGTTGAGAGTCTGCCTGCCGATGCAGGGGATGCGGGTTTGTGCCCCGGTCCGGGAAGATCCCACATGCCGCGGAGCGGCTGGGCCCGTGAGCCATGGCCACTGAGCCTGCGTGTCCGGAGCCTGTGCTCCGCAACGGGAGAGGCCAAAACAGTGAGAGGCCCGCGTAATGCAAAAAAAAAAACAAAACAGGTAAGTTTATGTAAAAGAATAAAATTAGAACATTTTTTAACACCATCCACAAAAATAAACTCAAAATGGATTAAAGACCTAAATGTAAGACTGGATACTATAAAACACCTTGAGGAAAACATGGGCAGAACACTCTATGACATAAATTGCAGCAATACTTTTTGGATCCATCTTCTAGAGTAATGGAATAAAAACAAAAATAAACAAATGGAACATAATTAAACTTAAAAGATTTTGCACAGCAAAGGAAACCATAAACAAAATGAAAAGACAACCTACAGAATGGAAGAAAATATTTGCAAAGGAAGTGACCTACAAGGGATTAATCTCAAAAATATACAAACAGCTCAATATCAAAAAAAACAAACAACCCAGTTAAAAAATGGGAAGATCTAAATTGACATTGCTCCAAAGAAGACATACAGATGGCCGAAATGCACATGAAAAGGTGCTAAATATCGCTACTTAGAGGAATGCAAATCAAAACTACAATGAGGTATCATGTCACACCAGTCAGAATGGCCATCATAAAGAGTCTACAAAATATAAATGCTGGAGACGGTGTGGAGAAAAGGAAACCCTACTACACTGTTTGTGGGACAATCATTATGGAGAAAAATATGGAGGTTCCTTAATAAACTAAAAATAGAGCTACCACATGATCCTGCAATCCCACTCCTAGGCATATAACCAGAGAAAGCCATAATTTGAAAAGATACATTCACCCCAATGCTCACTGTAGCACTATTTACATTAGTCAAGACATGGAAGCAACCTAAATATCTAACAGATAAAATGATAAAGAAGATGTGGCATATATATATATATATATATAGATAGATAGATAGATAGATATAGATATAGATAGATATACACACAAACATACAATAGAATATTAGTCAGCCAGAAAAAAATAAAGAAATAATGCCAACTGAAGCAACATGGATGGACCTAGAGATTATCATACTAGGTGAAGTAAGTCAGAAAAGATGAATATCACATATCTCTTATATGTGGAATCTAAAAAATATGATACAAATTAACTAATTTACAAAACAGAAACAGTCACAGACATAGAAATCAAACTTATGGCTACCAAAGGGGAAGGATGCGGGGAAGAGATAAATTAGAAGATTGGGATTAACATATACACACTACTATATGTGAAATAGGTAAACAACAAGAAGCTACTGTGTAGCACAGGGACCTATACTCAAAATTTTGTAATAACCTGTATGGGAAAAGAATATATATATATACACACA
>NW_020172798.1:70168-103935 GCF_003031525.2 Neophocaena asiaeorientalis asiaeorientalis | reverse complement strand
AGCTGCATGAGCTGCTTATAAATTTTGGAGATTAATCCTTTGACAGTTGCTTCATTTGCAAATATTTTCTCCCATTCTGAGTGTTGTCTTTTGGTCTCGTTTATGGTTTCCTTTGCTATGAAAAAGTTTTGTAGTTTCATTAGGTCCCATTTGTTTATTTTTGTTTTTATTACCATTTAAATAGAAAATGATTCAAAAAGGATCTTGATGTCACTTCTGTCACAGAATGTTCTGTCCCTGTTTTCTTCTAAGAGTTTGATCATTTCTGGCCTTACATTTAGGTCTTTAATCCATTTTGAGCTTATTTTTGTGTATGGTGTTAGGGAGTGATCTAATCTCATACTTTTACATGTACCTGTCCAGTTTTCCCAGCACCATTTATTGAAGAGGCTGTCCTTTCTCCACTGTACATTCCTGCCTCCTTTATCAAAGATAAGGTGTCCATATGTGCGTGGGTTTATCTCTGGGCTTTCTATCCTGTTCCATTGATCTATCTTTCTGTTTTTGTGCCAGTACCATACTGTCTTGATTACTGTAGCTTTGTAGTATAGTCTGAAGTCAGGGAGCCTGATTCCTCCAGCTCCTTTTTTCGTTCTCAAGATTGCTTTGGCTATTCGGGGTCTTTTGTGTTTCCATACAAATTGCGAAATTTTTTGTTCTAGTTCTGTGAAAAATGCCAGTGGTAGTTTGATAGGGATTGCATTGAATCTGTAGATTGCTTTGGGTAGTAGAGTCATTTTCAAAATGTTGATTCTTCTAATCCAAGAACATGGTATATCTTTCCATCTATTTGTATCATCTTTAATTTCTTTCATCAGTGTCTTACAATTTTCTGTATACAAGTCTTTTGTCTCCTTAGGTAGGTTTATTCCTAGATATTTTATTCTTTTTGTTGCAATGGTAAATGGGAGTGTTTTCTTGATTTCACTTTCAGATTTTTCATCATTAGTATATAGGAATGCCAGAGATTTCTGTGCATTAATTTTGTATCCTGCTACTTTACCAAATTCATTGATTTGCTCTAGTAGTTTTCTGGTCGCATCTTTAGGATTCTCTATGTATAGTATCATGTTATCTGCAAACAGTGACAGCTTTACTTCTTCTTTTCTGATTTGGATTCCTTTTATTTCCTTTTCTTCTCTGATTGCTGTGGCTAAAACTTCCAAAAATATGTTGAAATAGAGTGAGAGTGGGAAACCTTGTCTTGCTCCTGATCTTAGTGGAAATGCTTTCAGTTTTTCACCATTGAGGACAATGTTGGCTGTGGGATTGTCATATATGGCCTTTATTTTGTTGAGGAAAGTTCCCTCTATGCCTACTTTCTGCATGGTTTTTATCATAAATGGGTGTTGAATTTTGTCAAAAGCTTTCTCTGCCTCTATTGTCATGACCATATGATTTTTCTCTTTCAGTGTGTTAATATGGTGTATCACTTTGATTGGTTTGCGTATACTGAAGAATCCTTGCATTCCTGGAATAAACCCCACTTGATCATGGTGCATGATCCTTTTAATATGCTGTTGGATTCAGTTTGCTAGTATTTTGTTGAGGATTTTTGCATCTATGTTCATCAGTGATATTGGCCTGCAGTTTTCTTTCTTTGTGACATCCTTGTATGCTTTTGGCATCAAGGTGATGGTGGCCTCGCAGAATGAATTTGGGAGTGCTCCACCCTCTTCTATAGTTTGGAAGAGTTTGAGAAGGATAGGTGTTAGCTCTTCTCTAAATGTTTGATAGAATTCGCCTGTGAAGCCATCTGGTCCTGAGCTTTTGTCTGTTGGAAGATTTTTAATCTCAGTTTCAATTTCAGTGCTTGTGATTGGTGTGTTCATATTTACTATTTCTTCCTGATTCAGTCTTGGCATGTTGTGCATTTCTAAGAATTAGTCCATTTCTTCGAGCCTGTCTGTTTTATTGGCATTCGGTTGCTTATAGTAAGCTCTCATGATCTTTTGTATTTCTGCAGTGTCAGATGTTACTTCTCCTTTTTCATTTATAATTCTATTGATTTGAGACTTCTCTCTTTTTTTCTTGATGAATCTGGCTAATGGATTGTCAATTTTGTTTATGTTCTCAAAGAACCATCTTTTAATTTTCTTGATCTTTGCTATTGTTTCCTTCATTTCTTTTTCATTTATTTCTAATTTGATTTTATTTTTTTTGTGATATGCGGGCCTCTCACCTCTTTGGCCCCTTCTGTAGTGGAGCACAAGTTCCGGACACGCAGGCCCAGTGGCCACGCCTCATGGGACCACCCACTCCGCGGCACGTGGGATCGTCCCAGACTGGGGCACGAACCCGCGTCCCCTGCATTGGCAGGCGGACTCTCAACCACTGGCCACTAGAAAAGCCCTCTGATCTGATTTTTATGATTTCGTTCCTTCTGCTAACGTTGGGGTTTTATTTGGTTGTTGTTCTTCTTTCTCTAATTGCTTTAGGTGCAAGGTTAGGTTGTTTTTTCGAGATGTTTCCTGTTTCTTAAGGTAGGATTGTATTGCTTTAAACTTCCTTCTTAGAATTGCTTTTGCTGCATACCATAGATTTTGGGTCGTCATGTCTCCATTGTCATTTGTTTCTAGGTATTTTTTAAATTTCCTCTTTGATTTCTTCAGTGATCACTTAGTCATTAAGTAGTGTATTTTTTAGCCTCCATGTGTTTGTATTTTTTACAGATCTTTTCCTGTAATTG
This sequence comes from Neophocaena asiaeorientalis asiaeorientalis, assembly GCF_003031525.2. Lineage (NCBI taxonomy): Eukaryota > Metazoa > Chordata > Mammalia > Artiodactyla > Phocoenidae > Neophocaena > Neophocaena asiaeorientalis. The sequence goes on along the minus strand of NW_020172798.1, from coordinate 101,246 downwards.
ATATCTAGTCTCATAGCGTTGTGGTCAGAAAAGATACTTGATACAATTTCAATTTTCTTAAATTTACCAAGGCTTGATTTGTGACCCAAGATATGATCTATCCTGGAGAATGTTCCATGAGCACTTGAGAAAAATGTGTATTCTGTTGTTTTTGGATGGAGTGTCCTATAAATATCAATTAAGTCCATCTTGTTTAATATATCATGAAAAACTTGTGTTTCCTTTTTTATTTTCATTTTGGATGATATATCTATTGGTGAAAGTGGGGTGTTAAAGTCCCCTACTAGGAATGTGTTACTGTCGATTTCCCTGTTTATGGCTGTTAGTATTTGCCTTATGTGTTGATGTGCTCCTATGTTGGGGTCATAAATATTTACAATTTTTATATCTTCTTCTTGTATAAATCCCTTTATCATTATGTAGTGTCCTTCTTTGTCTCTTCTAATAGTCTTTATTTTAAAGTCTATTTTGTCTGATATGAGAATTTCTACTCCAGCTTTCTTTTGGTTTCCATTTGCATGGAATATCTTTTTCCATCCCCTTACTTTCAATCTGTATGTGTCTCTAGGTCTGAAGTGGGTCTCTTGTAGACAGCATATATATGGGTCTTGTTTTTGTATCCGTTCAGCCAATGTGTGCCTTTTGGTGGGAGCATTTAGTCCATTTAAAAGTAAGGTAATTATTGATATTTATGTTACTATTCCCATTTTCTTAATTGTTTTGTGTTCGTTATTGTAGGTCTTTTCCTTCTTCTGTGTTTCTTGCCTAAAGAAGTTCCTTTAGCATTTGTTGTAAAGCTGGTTTGGTGGTGCTGAACTCTCTCAGCTTTTGCTTGTCTGTAAAGCTTTTAATTTCTCCATCAAATCTGAATGAACTCCTTCCTGGGTAGAGTAATCTTGGTTGCAGGTTTTTCTCCTTCCTCATTTTAAATTTGTCCTGCCAGTCCCTTCTGGCTTGCAGAGTTTCTGCTGAAAGATCAGTGGTTAACCTTATGGGGATTCCCTTGTGTGTTATTTGTTGTTTTTCCCTTGCTGCTTTTAATATGCTTTTTTTGTGTTTAATTTTTGACAGTTTTATTAATCTGTGTCTTCGCATATTTCTCCTTGTATTTATCCTGTATGGGACTCTGTGCTTCCTGGACTTTTAAACTATTTCCTTTCCCATATTAGGGAAGTTTTCAACTATAATATCTTCAAATACTTTCTCAGTCCCTTTGTTTTTCTCTTCCTCTTCTGGAACCCCGTATAATGCGAATGTTGGTGTGTTTAATGTTGTCCCAGAGTTCTCTCAGACTGTCGTCAGTTTTTTTTCATTCTTTTTTCTTTATTCTTCTCTGCAGTAGTTATTTCCACTCTTTTATCTTCCAGGTGACTTATCCATTCTTCTGCTTCAGTTATTCTGCTATGGATACCATCTAGAGTATTTTAAATTTCATTTATTGTGTTGTTCATCATTACTTTTTTCATATTTCGTTCTTCTAGGTCCTTGTTAAATGTTTCTTGCATTTTGTCTATTGTGTTTCCAAGATTTTGGATCATCTTTACTCTCATTATTCTGAATTCTTTTTTCAGGTAGACTGCCTATTTCCTATTCATTTTTTAGGTCTGATGGATTTTTATCTTGCTTCTTCAACTGCTTTGGGTTTTTCTGTCTTCTCATTTTGTTTATCTTACTGTGTTTAGGGTATCCCTTTTGCAGGCTGCAGGTTCGTAGTTCCTGTTGTTTTTGGTGTCTGTCCCCAGTGGCTAAAGTTGGTTCAGTTGGCTCTGTAGGCTTCCTGGTGGAGGGGAGTAGTGCCTGTGTTCTGGTGGATGAGGCTGGATCTTGTCTTTCTGGTGGGTAAGTCCACGTCTGTTGGTGTGTATAGGGGTGTCTGTGGACTTATTATGATATTAGGCAGCCCCTCTGCTAATGGGTGGGGTTGTGTTCCTGTCTTGCTAGTTGTTTGTCATAGATTGTCCAGCACTGTATCTTGCTGGTCATTGAGTGAAGCTGGCTGCTAGTGTTGAGATGGAGATCTCTGGGAGATTTTCGCCATTTGATATTATGTGGAGTTGGGAGGTCTCTTGTGGACCAGTGTCCTGAAGTTGGCTCTCCCACCTCAGAGGCAGAGCACTGACTCCTGGCTGCAGCACCATGAGCCTTTCATTCACATGGCTCAGAATAAAAGGGAGAAAAAGTAGAAAGAAAGAATTAGTAGAAATAGAAAGAAAGAAATAAGAAAGAAAGGAAGAAAGAAGGAAAGGAAAAAAGGAGGGAGGGAGGGAGGGAAGGAGTGTGGGAGGAAGGAAGGAAGGAAGGAGGGAAGGAAGGAAAGAAGGAAAGAAAGAAAGAAAGAAAGAAAGAAAGAAAGAAAGAAAGAACATAAAGTAAAATAAAATAACTATGATAAAATAAAATAAAGTTATTAAAATAAAAAATAATTGTTAAAAAATTTTTTTAAATATGGACAGATAGAACCCTAGGACAAATGGTGGAAGCAAAACTATACAGACAAAATCTCACACAGAAGCATACACATACACACTCACCAAAAGAGGAAAAGTGAAAAAAAGTCATAAATCTTGCTCTCAACATCTACCTCCTCAATTTGGGATTATTTGTTGTCTATTGTGGTATTCCACAGATGCAGGGTACATTAGGTTGATTGTGAAGCTTTAATCCGCTGCTTCTGAGGCTGCTGGGCAAGATTTCCTTTTCTCTTCTTTGTTCTCACAGCTCCTGGTGCATGTAGCTTGCTGGAGGATATCTGTTCTTCACTCAGAGAGGACGGGGTTAAAGAAGCAGCTGCTTTGGGGACTCTGGCTCAGTCAGACCCGGGGTAGGGAGGGGTACTGAGCGCAGGGTTAGCCTGCAGAGGCAGAGGCTGGCGTGACATTTCACCAGCCTTAGGTTCGCCATGTGTTCTCCCGGAGAAATTGTCCCTGGATCCCGGGACCCTGGCAGTGGCGGGCTGCATAGGCTCCCTGGAATGGGCGTGTGGATAGTGCCCTGTGCTCGCACACAGGCTTCTTGTTGGTGGCAGTAACAGCCTTAGTGTCTTATGCCCATCTCCCGGGCCTGCGCTTTTAGCTGTGGCTCATGCCCGTCTCTGGAGCTCCTTTAAGTAGCGCTCTTAATCCCCTCTCCTCGCACACCAGGAAACAAAGAGGGAAGAAAAAGTCTCTTGCCTCTTCAGCACGTCCAGACTTTTCCCCGGACTCCCTCCTGCTAGCCGTGGTGCACCAACCCCCTGCAGGCTGTGTTCACACTGCCAACCCCAGTCCTCTCCCTGCACTCTGAAGTCAGAGCCTCAGCTCTCAGCCTCTGCCCCTCCCAGCGGGTGAGCAGACAAGCCTCTCGGGCTGGTGAGTGCTGGTCGTCACCAATCCTCTGTGCGGGAATCTCTCCACTTTGCCCTTCGCATGCCTCTTGCTGTGCTCTCCTCCATGGCTCCGAAGCTTCCCCCCTCTGCCACCCGCGGTCTACACTCACAAAGGGGCTTCCTGTGTGTGGAAACCTTTCCTCCTTCACAGCTCCCTCCCACTGGTGCAGGTCCCATCCCTATTTTTTTGTCTCTGTTTATTCTTTTTTCTTTTGCCCTACTCAGATACGTGGGGAGTTTCTTGCCTTTTGGGATGTCTGTGGTCTTCTGCCAGCGTTCAGTAGGTGTTCTGTAGGAGTTGTTCCACGTGTAGATGTATTTCTGGTGTATCTGTGGGGTGGAAGGTGATCTCTGCATCTTACTCTTCTTCCATCTTCCCGCTATAACTTAATCAATTTGCTATACACCTGAAACTAAGACAACATTGTAAATCAACTATACTTAAATTAAAAAATAATTAATAATTAAAGAACAGATATGTTTACTATCTTGATTGTAGTTATCATTTCACAGTTGCATGCATGAAAGCTCACCAAATTGTGTATTTTCAGCATGTGTATTTTATTGCACATCAATCATTCCTCCATAGAGCTCTTGTGAGGGGAATGTAGACATGTAACAGTAGCTCTGAATACGACCTCTGTCAACATTCTACTAATATATCTATAAATACTCAGAAAAAGATATAACCTCCATCTCACATTGAAACTCAAATTTCTATCTAATTTAAAAATCTGGTAGCAAACTCTAAGTGTAAGATAATTTAATTTAGGTAACTAGCTAGGAGTTGCCTCATGACATAATTTGATTCATGATCTTGAGGTAGGAACATACTTCAACTTTTATCTACTTTCTTTTTGTGACACAGAGACCTATTTTTTATAACAACTATTAACTTGGATCATGTGAATTAATAAATACTGTCTTTAACATTTTATAAAAGCAATTTTTATTTTTCTTGCCTCTTAGATCTAGTTTGTTTTTTCTACATCTTTATTGGAGTATAATTCTTTACAATGTTGTGTTAGCTTATGCTTTATTACAAAGTGAATCAGCAATATGTATACATGTATCCCCATACTCCCTTCCTCTTGAGCCTCCCCCCCATCCCACCCATCTAGGTGGTCACAGAACACCAAGTTAATCTCCCTGTTCTATGTAGTTGCTTCCCTCTAGTTATGTATTTTACATTTGGTAGTGTATATTTGTCAATGCAATTCTCTCACTTCATCGCAGCTTCCCCTTCCCCTTTGCCCATGTCCTCCAATCCATTCTCTACGTCTGCATCTTTATTCTTGTCCTGCCCCTAGGTTCATCTGAACCTTTTTTTTTGGATTCCATATATATGTGTTAGCATATGGTTTTTCTCTTTATGACTTACTTCACTCTTGACTTACTTCACTCTGTATGACAGACTCTAGGTCCATCTACCTCACTACAAATAACTCAATTTTGTTTCTTTTTATGGCTTATATTCCATTTTATACATGTGCCACATCTTCTTTATTCATTCATTTGTCGACGGACATTTACATTTCTTCTATGTCCTGGCTATTGTAAATAGTGCTGCAATGAACACTGAGATACATGCATCCTTTTGTATTATGGTTTTCTCAGGGTATATGCCCAGTAGTGAGATTTCTGGGTCATAAGGTAGTTCTATTTTTAGTTTTTTGAGGAGCCTTCATACTGTTCTCCATAGTGGCTGTATCAATTTACATTCCCACCAACAGTGCAAGAGTGTTCTCTTTTCTCCACACCCTCTCCAGCATTTATTGTTTGTAGATTTTATAATGATGGCCATTCTGAGTGGTGTGAGGTGATACCTCAGTGTGGTTTTGGTTTGCATTTCACTAATGATTATGTTGAGCTAATAGAAATTTGAACAACACTCCCCTTACCCAGAAAATGCAGATATCAGAGGAATACCAACCTTCTCTTGTATATCACTTTTACTGAATCCAACCAGAGACTGTGTCTTCCAAAGACCAAGTGTACAATAAGTGAGGTGAAGACCAGGATGACTGGTTCATTTTATTCTGAGAACTTTGATTCCCATAGGCAAAACGATCTAGGCAGGGATATAGGAAAAACACTGGTGTGACATAACTTTAAGAATTGTAGTTTTTATTGTACTCCATCAGAAAATCAGGCAACGTGAATAGCAAAATAGTGTCTCATAGTGAATGCAAATTAGCAACTAGGAAATGAATTAGAAACTTTTTATGTATATCAGCCTGCCTTCCAGCTTTAGAACTGAGGGAACACAGAAGTAGTCATAGAGTGGGACCAAGGGAGAGCTGTTTTGTTTTGTTTTTAAAATATATACAGAGTCTAAAGATCCCTTACCTTGTTTAAAGTGATTTATATGCAGAATTCAGAAAAAAAATTAGAAAATGATGGCATCCACAATAAACATGCAAAAGTATAAGCAGCAAGAATAAACAATGACAACAGGTTGATGAAGAGTGAAAAAAATGAGGATGAAAATGTACCAGGTTGCAACAACATAAGAAGTGAATAAAGTCAAGAAGGATTTCTTGGAGACTAAATCCAAAATAACATAGTTGAAATACACATTGAAGGCAATAAAGAACATGATTGAAACTGTGTTAACTGGAATTAGTGTTATGTTGAATAATCTTGAGAAGCTATTCTGGAATTCAAAATAAAAGAATGATCAAATGAAAATATTATAAAGGGAGCATTTACAATGAATCAACAAATAGAGATATTGCATATGCCTTACTAACATTATTGAGAATGAAATAGCAATTACTGAATAGAAACATTAATCAAAGTTAAATAGATAATATATTTCTATGATCCTAAGATGAGCAAAGATATTATACACATAGAAATGCTCACTCTATACTAGTCTCTATGCCTAGAAATGTATTTTAAGTATTTTTCATTTCACATATAAAAAGAAGAGTCTTAAAACACATCAGCCCACAAAACGAGTTATCTAGGAAAGAAAAATATTCACACTGACCTCACAATTCTTTAAACCAAATAATACCTTGAGGGTTTTGAGAAGGAAAGTGTGTGACCTGAGAATTTTATTCCTATTTTTATTTTGCAAGACAACATAAAGATATTCTCTCATGTACACATATGCACATATATCACTAATGTATTATTTTCTTAATTGAAAAAGTATTCTGAAATCTATCAATATGGTCCTAAATCTATTAAGATTTGAAATACACATAAATAATTTATCAAAAGACTGTTGGATGAGTATAGAACCAAGTATAAATAATGAGTTATGTTGAAATAATTACTGTAAATTTGGTTATAAAACAATAAAAATATAAAAACAAAAATTTTTTAAAAGCTGTGTTATAGAAGAATGAAGATATTATCTGGATCCAATATGCCAGATTATGTTCATAAAGACAGTAAGTGGGCTAGTAAGCTGTTAAACTAATATTATATTGCTCAAAACAAAAAACATAGCATGTCATGCTTGGGGCTGACATATAGGAAAGTTTTTGTAGAACTTTAAGTTATCTACTCATTAAATTAAAAAGAGACTGTATACATTATAAAATACTGCAAAAGGAGGAGTAATGCAGGAAAAAGCTTTAAACTGAGCAAAGAAAGTTATTTCATATTAAAAATTAAAAGATTATGGCCATGAACATTTATATTTCAAATAACATTGCATTAAAATTTATGAAGAAAAACGCCTTAGAAATATAAGTAGAAATTGACAGAAACACAGTAGCAAGAGACTTTAGCCTTTAAAAGTCCTTGAAAGATGAAGTGGTCAAAAAAGAAGTAAGGTTGTAGATAAACTTTGAAACACAATCAAGTTTTATTTCCCATTTAAGTATATAACTTTATCCCATACAAACATAATATATGATCTTTACAAATAATCATGGTATCACATACTAGGCCACAAAGGAAAAGTTGATAAATACTACAATGTAGACGTTGTACAGAAAAGAATGAATCTATAACAGTATTATAAACAAAAGAGAAAGTGCTGTCAATGTATTAGAAGTTTTTAGTAATTCCTGGAAGAAGCAGATAGAATTGGACTGAACAGACTGTCTGTCTCTCTTTCTGCTATTAGCTCAAGCTCACTAAAGTGAAATCAGTCAGTAGACATGCCTCCAGTCTCTAACACTGTGTCCAGTATATTATTGATCAGAAAGAATTATTAAGGAAACAGACTTACCTAATTGCAGAGGACCCTACACCTTCCATTGACACTAAACAAGACAGTATTACATTGATAAATATACATTGATAAGCAAGATTTTGCACATTTAAAGAAAATCAACAGCATAAAACAGAAGTTCCAAAATGAACAAATAGAATGATAAATTTGGAAGAATGATAACTCATGAAACAAGGTACTTAAAAGTATTAATTAGTATCCTCAGAGATATCAATAAGTTATTACAATCATAAAACAAAAGCAGTCTATTCTAGGAAAAAAGCAGTTATAGATAAAAAAAAGTATACCCATAAAATGATAAATAAGATCACATAAATTGAAAAATCATTAGAAGGGCCTGAAAATGGAATGGTTATGGCTGGAGATTGAATTCATAATCTTAAAGTTGAGGAAACCAAATATATCACATGATGAAAGGGAAGAACAAGAATACTCTACCCAGCAAGGATCTCATTCAGATTCGATGTAGAAATCAAAGGCTTTACAGAAAAGCAAAAGCTAAACAAATTCAGCACTGCCAAACAAGCTGTACAACAAATGGTAAAGGCACTTCTCTAGGTGACAAAGGAAAGAGTATACAAGAAAAAGGAAGATTACAAAATGGGAAAAATCATTGACAAACATAATGGAAAGATAGGAAATCATCCCTATGAAAATATGATATCAAAACTAGCAATCAGGGATTAAGAGCACTGCTTAAAGGAGTTCCAGAGACGGGTGCAAGACACGGCTATTAGCCCGGAACCCAGAGAGGGGCATGAGATGCTAAGGTTGCTGCTGCAGCCACCAAGCAGACTGTGTGCAAGCACAGGTCACTATCCACATGGCCCCTCCAGGGATCCTGTGCAGCCCGCCACTGCCAGGGTCCCTTAACCCAGGGACAACTTCCCAGGGAGAAGGCACAGTGTGCCTCAGGCTGGTGCAATGTCACACAGGCCTATGCCGCTGCAAGCCTGCCCTGCATAAGTATCCCTCCCTCCCCTTGACCATAGTGAGCTAGAACTGCCAAATCAGCTGCTCCTTTAACCTCGTCCTCTCTGAGCGAAGAACAGCCGCCCTCAGGTGACCTACATGCAGAGGCGGGGCCAAATCTAAAGCTGAACCCCGGGAGCTGTGCGAACAAAGAAGAGAAAGGAAATTACTCCCAGCAGCCTCAGAAGTAGCAGATTAAAGCTCCACAATCAACTTGATGTTCCCTGCATCTGTGGAATACCTGAATAGACAAAGAATCATTCCACATGAGGTGGACTTTGGGAGCAAGATGTATTATTTTTTCCCCTTTTCCACTTTTTATGAGTGCGTATGTGTATGCTTCTGTGTGAGATTTTTTTCTGTATAACATTGCTTTCACCATTTCTCCTAGGGTTCTCTTCGTTCAGTTTTCTCACTTTTTTTTTTCACTTAAATTTTCTTTCTTAATAATTATTTTTCATTTTAATAACTTCATTTTATTTAATCTTACTTAATTTTATTTTATTCTATTTTTTCTCCCTTTTATTCTGAGCTGTGTGAAGGACAGGCTCTTGGAGCTCCAGGCTGGCATCAGGGCTGTGCCACTGAGATGGCAGAGACAACTTCAGGACACTGTTCACAAGAGACATCCCAGCTCCACATAATATCAAACGGTGAAAATCTCCCAGATATCTCCATCTCAACACAAAGGCCCATCTTCACTGAACGAGCAGCAAGCTACAGTGCTGGACACCCTATGCCAAACAACTAGCAAGACAGGAACACAACCCCACCCACTAGCCGAGAGGCTTTCTAAAATCATAATAAGGCCATAGATACCCCAAAACACACCACCAGAAGTGGACATGACCACCAGAAAGAGAAGATACAGCTTCATCCACCAGAACACAGGCACTAGTCCCCTCCACCAGGGAGCCTACACAACCCACTGAACCAACATTAGCCACTGGGGGCAGACACCAAAAACAATGGGAACTATGAACCTGCAGCCTGCATAAAGGATACCCCAAACACAATAAGATAAGCAAAATAAGAAGGCAGAAAAACACCCATCAGGTGAAGGAGCAAGGTAAAAACTCACCAGAACAAACAAGTAAACAGGAAATAGGCAGCCTACCTGAAAAATAATTCAGAATAAGGATAGTAAAGATGATCCAAATCTTGGAAATAGAAGAGAGAAAATGCAAGAAACATTTAACAGGACATAGAAGAACTAAAGAGGAAACAAGCAATGATGAACAACACAATAAGTGAAATTTAAAATACTCTAGAAGGGATCAATAGCAGAATAACTGAGGCAGAACAACGGATAAGTGACCTGGAAGATAAAATAGTGGAAATAACTACTGCAGAGCAGAATAAAGAAAAAAGAATGAAAAGAACTGACGACAGTCTCAGAGACCTCTGGGACAACATTAAACGCACCAACATTCGAATTATAGGGGTTCCAGAAGAAGAAGAGAAAAAGAAAGGGACTCAGAAAATATTTGAAGAGATTATAGTTGAAAACTTCCCTAATATGGGAAAGGAAATAGTTAATGAAGTCCAGGAAACACAGAGAGTCCCATACAAGATAAATCCAAGGAGAAACACACCAAGACACATATTAATCAAACTATCAGAAATTAAATACAAAGAAAACATATTAAAAGCAGCAAGGGAAAAACAACAAATAACACACAAGGGAACCCCCATAAGGTTAACAGCTGAACTTTCAGCAGAATCTCTGCAAGCCAGAAGGGAGTGGCAGGACATATTTAAAGTGATGAAAGGGAGAAACCTACAACCAAGATTACTCTACCCAGCAAGGAGCTCATTCAGATTTGATGGAGAAATTAAAAACTTTATAGACAAGCAAAAGCTGAGAGAGTTCAGCACCACCAAACCAGCTTCACAACAAATGCTAAAGGAACTTCTCTAGGCAAGAAACACAAGAGTAGGAAAAGACCTACAGTAACAAACCCAAAACAATTAAGAAAATGGGAATAGGAACATACATATTGATAACTACCTTAAATGCAAATGGCTTAAATGCTCCCACCAAAAGACAAAGACTGGCTGAATGGATACAAAAACAAGACCCGTATATATGTTGTCTAGAAGAGACCCACTTCAGACCCAGGGAAACATACAGACTGAAAGTGAGGGGATGGGAAAATATATTCCATGCAAATGGAAATCAGAAGAGCGCTGGAGTAGCAATTCTCATATCAGACAAAATAGACTTTAAAATAAAGACTATTAGAACAGAAAAGAAGGACACTACATAATGATCAAGGGCTCGATCCCAGAAGAAGATATAGCAATTGTAAATATTTATGCACCCAACATAGCAGCACCTCAATACATAAGGCAAATACTAACAGCCATAAAATGGAAAACCGACAGTAACACAATCCTAGTAGTGGACTTTAACACCCTACTTTCACCAATGGCAGATCATCCAAAATCAATATAAATAAGGAAACACAAGCTTTAAATTATACATTAAACAAGATGGACTTAATTGATATTTATAGGACAATCCATCCAAAAACAACAGAATACACATTTTTCTCGAATGCTCATGGAACATTCACCAGGATAGATCATATCTTTGGTCACAAGTCTAGCCTTGGTAAAGGTAAGAAAATTGAAATTGTATCAAGTATCATTTCCGACCACAATGCTATGAGATTAGATATCAATAACAGGAAAATATCTGTAAAAAAAATTCAAACACATGGAGGCTAAACAATGCACTACTTAATAACGAAGCGATCACTGAAGAAATCAAAGAGGAAATCAAAGGTACCTAGAAACAAATGACAATGGAGACACAACAACGCAAAACCTGTCGGATGCAGCAAAAGCAGTTCTAAGAGGGAAGATTATAGCAATACAATCCTACTTTAAGAAACAGGAAACATCTGAAATAAAGAACCTGACCTTGCACCTCAAGCAATAAGAGGAAGAAGAAGAAGAACAACAACAAAAAACCACCCAAAGTTGGGAGAAGGAAAGAAATCATAAATATCAGACAAGAAATAAATGAAACAGAAATGAAGGAAATGACAGCAAAGATCAATAAAACTAAAAGCTGATTCTTTGAGAAGATAAACAAAATTGATAAACCATTAGCTAGACTCATCAAGAAAAAAAGGGAGAAGACTCAAATCAATAGAATTAGAAATGAAAAAGGAGAATTGACAACTGACACTGCAGAAATACAAAGGATACTGAGAGATTACTACAAGCAACTCTGTGCCAATAAGATGGACAACCTCGAAGAAATGGACAAATTCTAAGAAATGCACAACTTGCTATGATCGAACCAGGAAGAAATTGAAAAGATGAACAGACTAATCACAAGCACTGAAATTGAAACTGTGATTAAATATCTTCCAACAAACAAAAGCCCAGCACCAGATGGCTTCACAGGAGAATTCTATCTAACATTTAGAGATAAAGAAAACTACAGGCCAATATCACTGATGAACATAGATGCAAAAATCCTCAACAAAATACTAGCAAACAGAATCCAACAGCACATTAAAAGGATCATACACCATGATCAAGTGGGGTTTATTCCAGGAATGCAAGGATTCTTCAAAATATGCAAATCAATCAATGTGATACACCGTATTAACAAATTGAATGAGAAAAACCGTATGATCATCTCAATAGATGCAGAGAAATCTCTCAACAAATTCAATACCCATTTATGATAAAAACCCTGCAGAAAGTAGGCATAGAGGGAACTCTCCTCAACATAATAAGGCCATGTATGATAAACCCAGAGCCAACATCGTTCTCAATGGTGAAAAACTGAAATCATTTCCACTAAGATTAGGAACAGGACAAGGTTGCCCACTCTCACCATTCTTACACAACATATTTTTGGAAGTTTTAGCCACAGCAATCAGAGAAGAAAAGGAAATAAAAGGAATCCAAATCAGAAAAGAAGAAGTAAAGCTGTCACTGTTTGCCAATCACATGATACTATACATAGAGAATCCTAAAGATGCTACCAGAAAACTACTAGAGCTAATCAATGAATTTGGTAAAGTAGCAGGATACAAAATTAATGCACAGAAATCTCTGGCAGTCTTATACACTAATGATGAAAAATTTGAAAGTAAAATTAAGAAAACACTTCCATTTACCATTGCAACAAGAAGAATAAAATATCTAGGACTAAACCTACCTAAGAAGACAAAATACCTGTATGCAGAAAATTATAAGACACTGATGAAAGAAATTAAAGATGATACAAATGGATGGAGAGATACACCATGTTCTTGGATTGGAAGAATCAACGTTGTGAAAATGACTCTACTACGCAAAGTGATTACAGATTCAGTGAAATCCTTACCAAACTACCACTGGCATTTTTCGCAGAACTGGAACAAAAAATCTCACAATTTTTATGGAAACACAAAGGACTCCGAATAGCCAAAGCAATCTTGAGAACGAAAAATGGATCTGGAGGAATCAGGCTCGCTGACTTCAGAATATACCACAAAGCTACAGTAGTCTAGACAGTACGTTACTGGCACAAAAACAGAAATATAGATCAATGGAACAGGATAGAAAGCCCAGAGATAAACCCACACACTTATGGTCACATTATCTTTGGTTAAGGAGGCAAGAATATACAGTGGAGAAAAGACAGCCTCTTCAATAAATGGTGCTGGGAAAACTGGACAAGAACATGTAAAAGTATGAGATTAAATCACTCCCTAACACCATACACAAAAATAGCCTCAAAATGGATTAAAGACGTAAATTATAGCCCAGAAACTACCAAACCCTTAGAGGAAAACCTAGGCAGAACACTCTATGGCATAAATCACAGTAGGATCCTTTTTAACCCACGTCCTAGAGAAATGGAAATAGAAACAAAAATAAACAAATGGGACCTAATGAAACTTCAAAGCTTTTGCACAGCAAAGGAAACCATAAATGAGACCTAAAGACAACCCTCAGAATGGGAGAAAATATTTGCAAATGGAGCAACTGACAAAGGATTAATCTCCAAAATTTACAAGCAGCTCATGCAGCTCAGTAACCAAAAAAACAAACAACTCCAAAAATGGGCAGAAGACCTAAATAGACATTTCTCCAAAGAAGATATACAGACTGCCAACAAACACATGAAAGAATGCTCAACATCATTAATCATTAGAGAGATGCAAAGCAAAACTTCAATGAGATATCATCTCACACCATTCAAAATGGCTGTCATCAAAAAATCTAGAAACAATAAATGCTGAAGAGAGTGTGGAGAAAAGGGAACCCTCTTGCTCTGTTGGTGGGAATGTAAATTGATACAGGCACTATGGAGAACAGTATGGAGGTTCCTTAAAAAACTAGAAATAAAACTACCATACGACCCAGCATTCCCACCTTGGGCATATACCCTGAGAAAACCATAATTCAAAAAGTGTCATGTATCAAAATGTTCATTGCAGCTTCATTTACAATAGCCAGGACATGGAAGCAACCTATGTGTCCATCAACAGATGAATGGATAAAGAAGATGTGGCACATATATACAATAGAATATTACTCCGCCATAAATTGAAATGAAATTTAGCTATTTGTAGTGAAGTGGATGTACCTAGAATCTGTCATACAGAGTGAAGTAAGTCAGAAAGAGGAAAACAAATAACGTATGCTAACATATATATATGGAATCTAAAAAAAAAACATTTCTTCTGATGAACCTAGTGGCATGACAGGAAGAAATATCTATACATAGGAAATGGACTTGAGGACATGGGGGGTTGGAGGGGTAGTTGGTTGGGATCAAGTAAGAGAGTAGCGTTGACATATATAGGTTACCGAATATAAAATAGATAGCTAGTGGGAAGAAGCTGCATAGCACAGGGAGATCAGCTATGTGCTTTGTGACCAACTAGAGGGGTGGGATAGAGAGAGTGGCGGGGAGTCTCAAGAGGGAGAGGATATGGGGATATATGTATACATGTGGCTGATTCACTTTGTTATACAGCAGAAGCTATCACAACACTGTAAAGCAATTATACTCCAAAAGAGATGTAAAAAACAAAACAGAAGTCTATAAACATCTATAAACAACAAACTTTGGAGAGGGTGTAGAGAATAGGCCACACTCGTACACTGTTGGTGGGAATGTTAATTGGTACATCACTATGGATTACAGTATATTAATTTATAAATAGTCAAAAATACAAGTCTAATAAAATAAGTTAAAATAGGAATATGAAATTAATAGTTCTTCTTTATATATGTTAGCAGGTGATGCTTATAAATGAATAAGATTCACTGTGGACCAATCTTTCAAAATAAAATATTGAGGAGGAAAAAAGCAAGTCACAAAAGAGTCCTTATTGTATAATTCTCTTCAGAAAGAGGAAAAGCTGATCTAGGTGAGAGATTGGAAACTTTTTCTGTTAAAGGGCCATATAATAAACAATTTATGCTTTGCAGGCCTTATTTGGTCTCTTTGCAGCTCTTCAATGCTGCTGTTTAGTGCATAATCAGCCATAGGTAAAACATATATTAATAAGCATGGCTGTGTTCCAATAAAATTCCATTTACAAAAACAAGCAGTGGGCCACATTGGGCCTACAAGCCACAGTTTACCAACTCCTGCTCTAAATTGTTTAGAGGTACATACACACATGCATCACTATAAAGAAAAGCAAAGGAATTATTACTATAAAATCAAAGCTATGGTTACCACTGAGAGAGAGGCAGGAGTTACAATTGACTAGGGATACATGGGGAAAGTCTAGGGAGACAGTAATATTTTATTTGTTGACTTTAGTGGTTATTATCATTGTATTGTATTGTGTTATATATTATATTGTATATTGTTAGTATATTGTATTATTTGTATTATTTTTTTTTTTCTGTATACTATATTTTACAATAACATTTTTTTCAATTAAAAATGTATAGGAATTGACTGGAAAGAAAAATGATCCAAGCAATACAAAGACAGAAAAAAGAATTCCTCACATACCATCCTTTGGTACATTTTAAAAGTCCTATAGCTTATTACTCTTTTTCACATGGGCTCACAAGATTCTCATTTAAAATTTGCAAGGAAAAAAAGAGATACACACAAGCAATTGAGAGTGAAAGGACATTAACTCAAACACATTTTTCTTGTGAGGCCATCTCTTAGAGTCTCTGTGAAAGACAAACTTTGGGGTTAGCTGCACCTCAGTTTAAATCTGGGCCCTGCCACTTACTAACTAGAAGAACTTGGGCAAAGTTACTTAAACCTACTGAGCTTTAGTTTCCACATTTGCAAACTAGGGCTAGTAATAACTATTTTTAGAATTTCTGAATTGATGATAATGATAGAAATATGATTGATAAATAGATGACAGATATCCTAGTATAGTACTTATATATTTTTTCTGAATAAGTGCACTTCTGAGAACTTTCTTTCCCCAGTCATTTATTCCTTTATCAGAGCTATTAAATTAAATTCTACCAACATTTCCTGAACATATGTTATGTACCTACCAGGCAATGGGCTCAAATTTGGTAAGATCCCAAAATCATTGCCCTTGCGAAACTCACAACCTAGGAGAGGAACCCAATGTGTTCAAGATCCACTCTGGGGCCCCTGAAGAAAGATGTTACAGGTTGGAGTCCCTGGAAATCAGAGTCAGAGATTAGCATGCAGGAGATACAATATTACGAGTACTTTGAGATCAACAACTATGTAAAGGGAGGAAAGGACACAGGATTGGGCAGAGAGAGAACTGAACTGTGATAGAGTATCAGCAGAGGCCTCAGGTAATCCTACAGGGAATTCTGAAACTGGAATGATCCTTCAGAGTTGTCTTGAGTTGGGGTAAGGTGGCTAAGCCTTTATATATATATCCCTGTATTTATCACTCATTGGAGGCATACCTCTTTGCCTCAGCTGTGGAAAGGGGACATGACATTAGACAAGGCAGCTCTTTACAAATGAAGAAATTCCTGATGCAAGTTGAAATATGAGGACCATATTCCAATTGTCACTTCCAGCACTCCCAGTGAGGGAAGAAATTCATTCATTCCTGTAGGGAGATTAGGAAGCTCCTTAAAACCACCGCAGATGTGTCACTGGTTGTTGAAATATTCTTTCTGTGTGTCTGCATTTTTTCTTGTCAACTACATCAAAAACCCCTCTTGGACTATACACACAGGAGGAACTCAATAAAAGTCTGGATCCCAAGAAATGCTGAGACCAGTTTTGAACTTGTTTAAAGAAAAAAAAAAAGGTGAAACAGGTGAGGGAGCTAATTTTGCATTTCTTGTTTTTCTTCTTTATTATGGTTTCTGTCCATCATTTTAAAAGTCTTTAATTAATGATACATATTTTGGACTTCTGCCCTCAATGCAGAGGACACGTTACTGAAAATCAAAGAACTGAATAATAAATAATGGGCCAAGCAGTAAAGTGCTCCTCAGATGCAGAAATAGAAATTCAAACCCAAAGCAGAAAATGGTACAGCTCATTGTGTTTACCAACATGGAGGGAGGGCCTTCTGCACAGATGGCTCCATCTCAATTAGTCTTCTTCATGTCAGGAGCTCTAAGCAATGCCTTGCCTGCTTAACTTGTGGCCTTAAACCCAGGGCACCTTAAAAAGCAGCTGGCTTGGATACAGTACAATGATTCAAGCACTTTTATGGTTTAAACAAGGTTCTGTTTTCCACCCACCTAGATCCATAAAGTAGCTTTTCAGTCCTTTAGCTTCTGAGAATCAGAGGAAACTGGAGGAAGGGAAAACTCAGTTAAGGGGCTCAACAAATTTGACTTAGTTCCCCAAACACTACCTGAGAACCTACTCTATGCCAGGCCCTGGGTTGGACCCTGGACAAACTGATAAATCAGACATATTCCCTGTCCACTAGAAGTTTCTAATATAGTGGGGTAGAGCTTCAGGAAATCAGACAATTGTAATACTGGTTGGATGGAGGGGGTGACACACAGTAAAGAATGATGATAAGAACTATCTCTATTTAGGAGATAGAATTTCCAGGACTTGAGCCCAGTAAGGAATATATTTACACGGACTAAGTGAGAATCAATGAAGACCTAAGTACTTATGGAAATATAACCCATTCTTTGACCACCTAGCTGTGATCTCTAACATATGTCTTCCTCTACCTGAAGCAGAGACATCTTTTATCTAATCTGAACAAAGGTTCTAAGTCATGCTTTTAAAGAAAATCTCACAGAGGTCATATATAGATTTTCTGGCTGGTCTGAACATTTAATGCTGTGAGGAGGGAGGAGAAGAAAGATGGGGAGGCAGTGGTGGTAAGTGGGGCTAGGGAGATAGTTGATCAGGAGTTGGATTTTGAAGGGCATTGTGATATACAGAGCTACTGTATAATATAATATACAGACAACCATCAAAGTGTTTTGAGAATGGAAATGACATGCTCATATTTTTTCTTTGTAATTAGACTTTTTATTTTGAGGTAATTATGAATTCACATGGAGTTATAAGAAATAATACATAAAGATTCTTTGTACCCTTTACCCAGTTTCCCCAATAATGACATCTTGCAAAACTATAATACTTCACAAATAACACATTGACTTTGATATTGTCAAGATAAAGAAAATTTCCTCAATGATCCCTCATTTTTCCCTTTTATGAAAGCACCCCCTTCCCTCTGGCCACCACTAATATATTCTCCATTTCTATAATTTTATATTTTCAAGAATGTTATATAATGGAAATATACATTATGTAATCTTTGGGGATTGGCTTTTTTAACAGTATAATTCTTTGAAGGTTCATCCAGGTTGTTTCAAGTATCAATTTTTTATTTTTATTGCTAAGTAGTATTCCAAAGTACGGGCATGTCACAGTTTGTTTATCGTTTCACAAGTTGATGAGTATTCAGATTGTTTACATTTTTGACTATTTTGAGTAATGTTGGTATAAACATATGTGTACAAGTTTTCGTGTGATCATACCTTTCCATTTCTCTGAGATTAATACCCAAGAGTACAACTGCTGGATTATATGGTAGTTGCTGTTCTACCATTTTAAATTATTACCAGCAATGTATGAGTGATCCAGGTTTTTCCACCCTCACCAGTATTTGGTGGTGTCATTGTTTTTTATTTTAATCATTCTGATAGGTCTGTACTGATACCTAATGGTGATCCTATTTTGCATTTCCATAATGGCTAGCGATATTAAAGATCTTTTCATGGATTTGATGTCTTTGACGAAATGTTTGTTCATATATTTTGGTTATCTTATAATTGGATTATTTATTTCATTACTCTTGAGTTTGGGGAGTTCTTTATGTGTTTAGATAAGAGACTTTTGTCTGATATGAACTTTACCAATTTTTTATCCTAGACTGTAGCTTGATTTTTCATACTCTTAATGTCTTTAGGACTGGAAAAGTTTTCTAGTTTTATTCATATGAAGTCTAATTTATTGATTTTTTAAAGGAGTATTTTAGGTGTTATGTCTAAGATTTTAAAAAGCCCTGAGTCCAATAGATTTTCTCTTACATTATATTCTAAAAATTTTATAGTTTTACATCTTACTTTTAAGTCTTTGAACCATTTTGAAATTTTTGAATAAGGTAAGAGGCTTTGGTCAAGGTTATGTTTATGCCTGTTGAAGTCCAATTTTTTCCTAGCAACATGAATTGAAAAGGCTATCCTTCCTTCATTGAATTGCTTTTGCAACTCTGTGAAGAATCATTTGGCTGTACATGTGGGGGGCTACCTTCTGTATATTCAGTTCTGTTCCATTGATCTTTGTGTCTATTCCTCCTGCCAAGACTATAGTCTTGATTACTGTAGCTATATATATAAATTTTGAATTTGGGTACACTGATTCCTCTCACTTTATTCTCCTTCTTCAAATCATTTTAGCTACTCTAGTTCCTTTTGATTTCCATATAAATTTCAGAATTATCTTGTTTATATCTATAAAAAAATGTTACTAGAATTTTGACAGGTATTGTGATAAACCTTAGACCAATTTGGTGAGAATTCACTTCTCTACTTTGTTGAGTCTTCTAATGCATAAACATGATATGTCTCTACATTTATTTAAATCATCTTTGATTTCTCTTTTTAGTATTTTGTAGTTTTAGACACATGTTGTTGACTTTATACCTAAGTATTTGAATTTTTGAATGACTGTATTTTTAATTTCAGTGTCTATGTGCTCATTGCTAATATATAGGAATACAATTGCTTTTTTAAATGTTGTGCTTGTATGCTGAAACTATGCTGAACTCACTTATTAGTTCTAAGATATTTTGTAGATTCTCTGGAATTTTCTATATAGCCAATTATGACATCTGCAATAAGGACAGTTTTATATCTTTCTTTCCAATCTGTATACCTTTTTTTTTCTTTACCTCACTGGTTAGAATTTCCAGCACTATATTCAATAAGAGTGGGAAGAGCAGACATCCTTGCTTTATTCCCTACTGCATGGGAAAGCATTGCCTTTCACTATTAATTGTAATGTTAGCTGTAGATTTTTTTGTAGATGCTTATTATTAACCTGAGGAAGATTTCCTCTGTTCCTACATTTCTGAGTGTTCTGATCATGAATTAGTATTAAATTGCGTCAAATGCTTTCTCTGTATATTTTAACATAATCATGTGAATATGCTTCTTGTTCTGTTAATATGGTGGATTACAGTGTTTTTTCTAACATGAAACAATCCTTGCATTCCTGGAATAAACTTTGCATGATCTTGTAGTATAGTTATTTTGTATTTTGATGAATTTTATTTGCTAATATTTTTTAAGGATTTTTTGTCTATATTCATGAGATATTTTGGTCTATAGTTTTCTTCTTTGGACTGTCTTTCTCTGATTTAGTTATACAGTAATGTCATCTTCATAAAAAGAGTTGGAAAGTGTTATCTCCTCTTCTATTAGTAGGAAGAGATTATGTATAACTGGTTGATTCTTCTTTAAACATTTAGTCGAATTCCCCAGCGAAATCATCTCATCCTCAGTTTTTAAATTAAGAATTCAATTCCGGGCACTTCCTTGGCAATCCAGTGGTTAGGACTCCACTCTTCCACTGAAGTTCGCCTGGGTTCAATCTCTGGTCAGGGTACTAAGACCTCGCAGGCCACATGGCATGGCCGAAAAAAAAGAAGAATTCAAGTCCTAGGAAGTTATGGGGCATAGTGGTTGTACCAATTTACATTCCCATCAACAGTGCAAGAGGGTTCCCTTTTCTCCACACCCTCTCCAGTGTTTATTGTTTGTAGACTTTTTGATGATGGCCATTCTGACTGATGTGAGGTGATACCTCATTGTAGTTTTGATTTGCATTTCTCTAGTAATTAGTGATGTTCAAAAACTTTTCATGGGCTTTTAGGAGATCTGTATGCCTTCTTTGAAGAAATGTCTATTTAGATCTTCTGCCAATTTTTAAAATATTGAGCTGCATGAGCTCTTCATATAATTTCAGATTAATCCCTTGCCAGTCGCCTAAGTTGCAAATATTTTCTTCATTTCTGTAGGTTATCTTTTTGGTTTGCTAATGGCTTCCTATGCTGGGCAAAAGCTGTAAAGTTTAATTAGGTCACCGTTGTTTATTTTCGTTTTTATTTTCATTAATCTAGGAGGTGGATCCAAAAAGATATTGTTATGATTTATGTCAAAGAGTGTTCTGGCTGTTTTCTTCTAAGAGTTTTATAGTATGCAGTCTTAAATTTAGGTCTGTAATCCATTTTGAGTTTATTTTTGTGTATGGTGTTAGAGAATGTTCTAATTTCGTTCTTTTACATGTAGCTGTCCAGTTTGCCCAGCACCATTTATTGAAGAGACTATTCTCCATTGTAGAGCCTTTCCTCCTTTTTCTTAGGTTAATTGACCATGGGTGCAAGGGCTTTCTGTCCTGTTCCATTGATCTATATTTCTGTTTTTGTGTCAGTACTATACTGTTTTCATGACTGTAGCTTTATAGTATAGTCTGAAGTCAGGGAGCCTGATTCCTCCAGCTCCATTCTTCTTTCTGAGAATTGCTTTGGCTATTTGGGTTCTTTGGTATTACCATACAAATTTAAAAATTTTTTGTTCTAGTTCTGTGAAAAATGCCATTGGTAATTTGATAGGGATTGCATTGAATCTGTAGATTCCCTTGGGTAGTATAGTCATTTTGATAGTTTTGAATCTTCCAATCCAAGAACATGGTATATCTTTCCATCTATTTGTGTCATCTTCTATTTCTTTCATCAGCATCTTATAGTTTTTAGAGTACAGGTTTTTGCTTTCTTAGGTTTATTCCTAAGTATTTTATTCATTTTGATGTGATAGTAAATGAGATTGTTTCCTTAATTTTTCTGATTTTTCATTGTTAGTGTATAGGAATGCAACAGATGGCTGTGTATTAATTTTGTATCCTGCAAAGTTACTAAATTCATTGATGAGCTCTAGTAGTTTTCTGGTAGTATCTTTAGGATTTTCTATGTATAGCATCATGTCATCTGCAAACAGTGACAGTTTTACTTCTTCTTTTCCAACTTGGATTCCTTTTATTTCTTTTACTTCTCTGATTGCCATGGATAGGACTTCCAAAACTATGTTGAATAAAAGTGGTGAGAGTGGACATCCTTTTCTTGTTCCTGATCTTAGAGGAAATGCTTTCAGTTTTTCACCATTGAATATGATGTTAGCTGTGGGTTTGTCATATATGGTCTTTATTATGTTGATGTAGCTTCCCTCAATGCCCAATTTATGGAGAGTTAAATGGGTGTTGAATTTTGTCAAAAGATTTTTCTGCATCTATTGAGATGACCATATGGGTTTTATTCTTCAATTTCTTAATGTGGTGTATCACACTGATTGACTTGTGTATACTGAAAAATTCCTTGCATCTCTGGGATAAATCCCAGTTGATCATGGTGTATGATCCTTGTAATGTAATGTTGGATTCGGTTTGCTTGTATTTTGTTGAGGATTTTTGCCTTTATGTTTATCAGCGATATTGGGCTTTAATATATTTTTTTTTTTTGGTATCTTTGTCTGGTTTTGGTATCAGGGAGATAGTGGCCTCATAGAATGAGTTTCGAAGTGTTCCCTCCTCTCTAATTTTCTGAAAGAGTTTCAAAAGGATAACTCTTCTTTAAATGTTTGATAGAATTCACCTGTGAAGCCATCTGGTCCTGGACCTTTATTTGCTGGAATTTTTAAAATCACAGTCAATTTCAGTACTTGAGACTTTTCTGTTCATATTATCTATTTCTTCCTGGTTCAGTCTTGGAAAGTTGTACCTTTCTTAGAATTTGTTCCTTTCTTCTACGTTGTCCATTTTTTTGTTCATGTAGTTCCTTATAGCAGTCTCTAATGAGTTTTTGTATTTCTGTGGTGTCACTTGAACCTTCTCCTTTTTCTTTTCTTATTTTGTTGATTTGAGCTCTCTCCCTTTTTTTCTTGGTGAGTATGCCTAAAGATTTACCAATTTTGTTTATCTTTTCAAAGAACTAGATTTTCGTTTCATTGATCTTCGCTATTGCTTTCTTCACCTCTATTTCATTTTATTTCTGCTGTGATCTTTATGACTTCTTTCCCTCTACTAACTTTGGGTTTTGTTTGGTCTTCTTTCTCTAGTTGCTTTAGGTGTATGGTTAGGTTGTTTGAGATTTTTCTTGTTTCCTGAGGTAAGACTGTATTGCTATAAACTTCCCTCTTAGAACTGTTTTTGCTGTGTCCCATAGAGTTTGGATTGTCATGCTCTCATTTTCATTGGCCTCTACGTATTTTTTGATTTCCTCTTTGATTTCTTTAGTTTTCCATTATTTGTTTAGTAACATATTGTTTAGCTTCCATGAGTTTGTGTTTTTCTATTTCATTTTAATTTTCATTTAGTTCCATGTATTATTTAAGTTCTCTTGCAGTTTTCTTTTTACCCATGTATTTAGTAGTGTGTTTCTTAGTATCTAAATGTTTGCAGATTTTCCTATTATCTTTCTCTTATTGATTTCTGGTTTGATTCCATTGTTGTCAGAAAATACAATCTGTATGGTTTAAAATGTTTTAAATTTAAATAATGTTGGGTGCCCAAGATATGGTCTACCTTGTTATACATTCCTTGTGCTCTTGTAAGGAATGTGTTTGCTGTTGTTATTTGGTGAAGTTTCCTATAAATATAGATTAGATCATTTTTTTGGTTGATAGGTTGCTGAATTCTTCTATATCTTTGCTTATTTTCTGTTAATTGGTAAAAAAAGGAGTATTGAAGCCTCCAACCAAATTTAGATTTTTCTTTTTCTCCTTTTAGTTTTATCATTTTTGCTTCACATGTTTTGCAGCTCCATCGTTTTTTGCATACATATTTGGATTGCTTTGCCTTCTTTGTGAATGGACCCTTTTAGCATTATCTAATGTCCTTTTCTGTATCTGTCAATTTTCTTTGCTCTTAGTCTACTTTATCTGATATTAATATAACCACTGTTGTTTCTTTTTTATTAATGCATTTATGATATATTTTCTCCATTCTTTTACTCTCATACCACTGCTATATTTTCAGTGAGTATCTTTTAGACAGAAAATACTCAGGTTATGTTTTTAAATTCAATCTGTGAACCTCTATCTTTTAATTTTAAACTTTGTGTTTTGACCATTAAATTTTAATTTAATTATTGATATATAAGGGCTTATACCTGCCACTTTACTTTTGGTTTTCTCTTTTTTCTTTCTGCTTTTCTTTTGCTTCTTTTTTTATATTTCTTGCCTTTTTTTTGCATTACATGAACATATTTTACAATTCTGTGTTGATTTATACATTTCTTTTTTGAGTATATCTCTGCATAGCTTTTATAGTTGTTATTTTAAGTATTACATTATGTATGCAAAACTTATCAATCTACTGGTGTTATAATGTTACTAGTTTATTTGACCCCATTTAAAATATTGTCTTAAACATTTCCTCTACACTCATTGAGAACCACATGTGATAGTTCAATAATTTCTGTTTAAACCATCATACATAATTTTAAAATATGAAGGGGAGGAAGATAATCTGGTCTATTTACCCATATATTTGATTGGATTTTTTGCCTCACTGCGCAGATTGTGGGATCTTAGTTCCTTGAGCAGGCATTGAACCTGGGCTCTCAGTAGTGAATCCATGGAGTCTTAACCACTGAATCACCAGGGAATTCCCTGATTACAATTTCTTATTCCTAATATTTCAAGGTTCCCGCTATCTCATTTATTTTCTCTTTAGAGAACTTCCTTTAGCCATTATTTTAGAGTTGGTCTGATGACAAATTATTTTATTTGCACTTGTTCTAAGAATGTCTTGCTTTTCTTGTTACTCTTGAAGCATATTTTCATTGACTACAGAATTCTGGAAAAGCTGTTTGCTCATTTGGTTTTTTCTCCAACATTTGAAAAATGTTGTGCTTCGTCCTTCTGGCATCCATGGTTTCGATGAGAAATCCACTATCATTTGAATTGCTTTAACTTATAGATAAGGTGCAATTTCTCTTTTACTACTTTAAGATTTTTTCTTTGTCTTTAATTTCAAGAATTGTAACTGAGTGTTGGTGTGGATTTCTTTTAATTTACCCTATTTGGGATTTGCTCAATTTCTTTAAACTGTAGATTTCTATCTTTTGACATATTTGGGAAGCTTTCAATAATTATTTCTTTAATTATTTGTCAGCCTTAGTCTCTTGCATCCCTCCTTTGGGACTCTGTTGACATGAATGTTAGATTTTTTTGTTATAGTCCTACAGGTCCCTGAAGCTCTGTAAATTTGTTTTAAATTTCTCATTGTTCTTCGGATTGGGTAATTTATATTGTTCTATTTTCCACTTCACTGATTCTTTCCTTTGTCTCCTCCATTCTGTTTTTGAGCCCATCCACTGAGTTTCTTACTTGGGTTATTGTATTTTTCAGTGCTAAAGTTTATATTTGGTTCTTCTTTATATCTTCTTTTCTGTGTTGAAATTTTCTGTTTCTTTCCTGAGATATTCTACTTTTTCCTTTTTTCAATTTTGCTTTTGTAATTGTTCATTGAAACATTTTTATGATGCTGCTTTAAAATCTGTGTCAGATAATTTTAACATCTCCTATCACAGTATTGGAATCTATTGATTGCTATTTTTCCCACTGAGCTTGAGATCATACTGTTTCTTGGTATGATGAATGATTTTTTATTGAAACCTGAACAATTTTGGTATTATGTTAAGAAATTCTAGATTTTACTTAAACATTCTATTTTATATGGATTCCTCTGACACTACTCCAAACAGGGAAGGAGAATGCACGGTCTCATTACTACCAGGTGGGAATTGAAATTCAAAGTCTCTAGTAGGCCACCACTGACACCCAACAGGAGTGGGGGAACTTTTTAGTATTTCTCAGAAAAGGTGGGGGTTCTGACTCCTTACTAGGCTTCCACTGATACCTCCCTGATAATGAGAGGTAGGAGTGCCTTGTTAATGGCTTCTAATATGGCCTCCATTGACACCACAGTGGAGTTGGCCTTGTTATTGCTGGACAGTGATGAGTTTCCTGACTCTACTAAGCCTCTTCTGATATCACATGAACAGAGAGATGGAAGGGACAGATGCATCCTGTTACTGTCAGGTGAGTCTGGAATTCCAGGATCCCTACATGGTCTTCACTGACACCTGACAGAGGGTGCTCAATACCATCTAATGGTAATGAAAGTCCTGGCTCCACACTCAGCCTTATCTTATGACTCCTTAGCAGGTAATGTTTAGGTTCCTTGACATAGGCTGTTGAGTGTGGAAGTCTAGGTCTCTCACTTGGCCTTTGCTGATTTTGTGGCTCTACTTTTTGTGTATGGTATTTGGCTTGAGTAGAGAGATTATTGTCTAAAAGTATTACATCTTGCTAGACCGTCTCTTTCTTGGTCCTTCAGCTAGAACAGGAAGACTTCTGTTTGGAATTTTTGCCTATACCTCTTGGCATTTCTGGGTTGTTGGCTTTAAAGTCAAGTATGGGATATATGATGCAAAAAGAAAATCCAGGAAACCCATCAGGATGTTGTTCCTTGGGTCTTTCACTCCCTATCCAGTCTGCCTACATCTATTCACCTTTCCAAATCTTCTTATGTTTGTTTCACATATAATACCATGATTTTGTAGTTTTATATACTGGGAGGAATAGAAAATATTTTGTCCAGTACATATTTCTGGAAGAAGTTCAAACCTGTTTCAAAAGATGACTATGGAGGCAGCATGGTGAATGGGAATGGAGAGGACTATGGCTGGGAGCCTGGACTTCTCAGGGAATGGCAGTAATGTTGGTCCCACCATGTCTGATTACTTGGTGTTTATCTTAATCAGTTTGGGCCTCTGTAATGAAAAGACCACAGTCTATGTTGCTTAAATAGCAAACATTTATTTCTCGTAGTTCTGGAGACTGTGAAGTCCAACATCAAGATACCAATAGATGTGGTATTTGGTGAGGGCCCACTTCCTGGTTCACAGAAGGCTATCTTCTTGCCTTGTCCTCATGTGGTGGAAAAGGTTAGGGATCTGTCTTTTATAGGGTTTCTTTTATAAGGGCACTGATCCCATTCATGAGAGCTCCAACCTCATGATCTAATCACCTCCTAATACAGTTACGTTGGGAATTAGTTTTCAACATATGGATTTGGGGGGACCACAGACATTCAGTCTATAGCAGTGTTTTAGTAGCCCTTTTCCTTAAACAAACATCCCTTCTTTGAGAGAAGGGATGGAGGTGAGAAGCTATGAAGCAGTTGCTGTTCAGATTTGACAAAGAAGCTGCTAATTATTCAAATGGTAATGGACTCATACTACAATGTTGGGTTGGGTCAGGTGAGAAGAGGAGTAAGTTTGGGTGTTTGGACTTGAGACTTTTCAGTTTTCTTTATTGACATTTATACCAGCATACTTGAAATATAATTTGGACATGCTCTAGTCAGCTGTTGCAATATCCCATACTTGGAACAATCAAATGCACAAAATTCCATCTCTGATTTGAACTAGTGCCCATAGGGGGAAGTATAAATTTGGTTAAAGAAGCCTGATTTCATAGTTCGTGTGCAGTATAAGATGGTATGTATTTATAAGCTAAGTGGCAGCAATGGTAATTGCCTACTATAAAAAACAACAACATAAAGAATGAACAGTTTTCAAGGCAGATTTCTGATGATTATGAGGAGTAAAACCTATAGGTAGAAATGGAAACTTGTAGGGACAAAATGAGGGACACTGGATTTCAAGTTGTGTTTAGAATGACACTTGTACTCCACAATAATCTATTTTGTTATGTATATGATATGTGTATATGTATGTATACCTGTAAGATAGAGGTTTGGAATGAAATACCAGTGAAGATCCATAGTCAGGAGGACATTGTCAGGATATATTATAAATCTGTTACATTCCATGCACATATGAGAAGTTACAAGCTTGGGAGCTGAACAGCTAAAGCAATCATCAGCTCAAAATGGCTCTGTATCTGGGTATTACCTGGGCCAAACTTTAGTTATTGATTAGAGTAGCAAATTGATTCAGCAATCACAAGAGATGCTTGTACTTAGACCAGCTTACAAGAACACTGGTCTAGGAGCTAGGAGGCCTAAGTCCCAGTCTATTCTCTTCCAATGCCTGTTCAGATAATAATGGGTGAGTCACTTTCCCCTTATGGGCCTTGGTTTCCCCATCTAAATAAGAAAAGATTAAGCTAGACTAATCCCAAAGGTTTATTCTAGTTCTGATATTCTCTGCTTTTATTTGGTAGGTAACCATGAAGGCTTCAAAACTGTCCGAGGACGGCTGTGTCCTACCAAAGATTATTATAAACCATATTCCTTAAGGCAATGTACCTCAATATGTTTCATAATGTTGGTGTCCAGAATTTTACTTTTAACAACTGATTTAGTGTTTCTGATGCAGATTATCACTGATCACATTTTAGGAAGCATGGATTCAAAGTCTAGATGTTGAAGTTGTTTGAACACACATGATGGAAGTATACTATGTTGGTTTGGACAGCAGTCAAACACACACATGCAGGCGTACATACACACACACATGCACACAAGTTCTATGTGTCTTTCATGTACAGCGATCTTTGGTTTTGCGTGTCCTTCAAGTTTTAAATGTTTAAAATGAAATCCATTTACCATTTACTCCCTATACCCACTTGTTAGACATGCTGTTCCTCTCTTCCCCTTAATCATTAATAACATCACCATTTATGTTGCCAACCTACCTAGAAAAACTGAAGCTATTCTTAACTTTTTCATTTCCCTGAAGTTTAGTAATTACTGCACTCTCTTTATAAAGTGCTCTTTACATCCATTGTCTGCCTGCAAATTCCCAGTTTTCCTTCAATCCTTCAAACTTTAGTGTACAATTCACTTATTTTGAAAAAGGTTTTCCTGACCTAATCCTCCCTCTTCCCACCATGAATGTATTTATGAATCTTATACCTATGCTTGTCTTTGTGGTTATCATTCTTTATTACAATGTATTCAATTGATATCTGACTTTTCTATTCATCTAGGATGCTCCCTGAGAGCATCATATTATTCATCTCTGTGTCCCTGGAGCAAGGCCCAGGAAGTGTTTGTTAACTTGAATGTTCATACACTTTTCCAAAAGAGGAGAGTGCTTCTGAGGCCCTGTACACACTGCTCCAAGGCCTGGAAGGGAGAGACCCATCTACGCTGTTGAAGACATTATTGGGTTAAATATTTCATGGCTGCCTTCAAATATCTGAAGGGAGTCCATGTAGAGAATAAACAAGATATGATTAATCTCTGCGGTTACAAAAGCCAAATAAATATGTAGAAACTATAAAGACATATTTCAGTTTAAGAGAAACAAGAGCTATTAGGATTGCCAAAGTAGAAGTAGGCTTCCCTGAGAAGTATTGAGTTTCCTGTCATTGGAAGTGTGTAAGCAGTAGCAGAAAACATTACAGAGAAGATTTAAACCATCATATGGCGAGACTAGACTGAATAGCCTTTAAGATCCCACTAGAATGTGTTCATAGAAGTAAAATAGAATGGAACAGAACTGGAACATATTATCCCCCTTAAAGCTCCTCTAGTTGTTCATGGCACTATCACCATTATCATTACCCAAGATCAAAAACACAGAATCTTATATCGCTCTATAACGTTATCCCAGTACTTTCAGTTGCCAAGTTCTATAGATTCTACCTTTACATCACCATACCATTTCTTGACTCCCCTCACTCCATCCACATTGACCTTGTTTTAATTCAGCCATTATTTACATCTTCTCTGGGTCAGCCTCCTCCTAACCCCCGGTCATAGCTATCAGAACAATAATTCTAAAATATAGTTCTAATAATATTACTCACCTGTTCAAAAGATCTCAATGGCTGCACACTACCAATAGGAAAAAATAACTTTATCCTGCCATTCAGAAGTCCTCCAAAGTCTAGCAGTGACCTACCTGCCCAGCTGCATCTTCCCTTACTTCTCTTCATGAAAATGCTGTCCCAGTCAAACTAAAATATTGAATGCTTCTAGAACAAGCCCTATGCTTAACTTTCCTCCCTCCTCTGTCTCTTACTCTTTAAATCTTATATGTATAATTCAATGTCCCGATAAAATTACATCTCACCTATAAGGGCGATCATAATTCCTCCCCTATTCATCACTTTCTAGAGGATGTTTCTTTATCCTCTAAGAGTATTTCTTACTAGTTTTTGCAAGATGTATCATTTTAAAAAAATTTTGTCTCAATGTATCTATGGTTATATTTAAAAGAAGGTTTCCTATAGATAGTTTATACTTGGGTTGCTTTTATTTAAAAATCTGGTCTGACAATCTCCACCATGCCCTTTCAATTTATTTGTACTTTAAGCAATCTACAGATTCAATGCAATCCCTATCAAACTACCACTGGCATTTTTCACAGAACTACAACAAAAAATTTCGCAAATTGTATGGCAACACAAAAGACCCCGAATAGCCAAAGCAATATTGAGAAAGAAAAACGGAGCTGGAGAAAACAGGCTCCCTGACTTCAGACTATACTACAAAGCTACAGTAATCAAGACAGTATGGTACTGGCACAATATCAGAAAGATAGATCAATGGAACAGGATAGAAAGCCCAGAGATAAACCCATGCACATATGGTCACCTTATCTTTGATAAAGGAGGCAGGACTGTACAGTGGAGAAAGGACAGCCTCTTCAATAACTGGTGCTGGGAAAACTTGACAGGTACATGTAAAAGTATGAGATTAAATCACTCCCTAACACCATACACAAAAATAAGCTCAAAATGGATTAAAGACCTAAATGTAAGGCCAGAAACTATCAAACTCTTAGAGGAAAACAGAGGCAGAACACTCTATGACATAAATCACAGCAAGATCCTTTTTGACCCACCTCCTAGAGAAATAGAAATAAAAACAAAAATAAACAAATGGGACCTAATGAAACTTCAAAGCTTTTGCACAGCAAAGTAAACAATAAAAAAGACCAAAAGACAACCCTTAGAATGGGAGAAAATATTTGCAAATGAAGCAACTGACAAAGGATTAATCTCCAAAATTTACAAGCAGCTCA
>NW_020172798.1:16207-70113 GCF_003031525.2 Neophocaena asiaeorientalis asiaeorientalis | reverse complement strand
GCAAGAGGGAAGAGATATGGGAACATATGTATATATATAACTGATTCATTTTGTTGTAAAACAGAAACTAACACACCATTGTAAAGCAATTATACTCCAATTAAAAAAATTGCTTCTTATGACTTTCTAGCTTGTATAACAATACAAATAGTTAATGGTTTTGAGTGTTTATTATGCATTTTCTACTGTTCTGAATATTTTAAATATATTATTTCATTTATTATATCCTTACAACCACCTCATGAAGTAGGTGGAGACCTTGAGATACTAAGTATTTTGCTCAATTATACACAGAGCCGTCAAATAATTTTCCCAATAAAAGATATATGTGGAGAAAAAGAGCTGCTAGGCCTAAGGATGTTTACTTTTGCTCATCTCCTGCCTTCCGTCTGGATTACATTACCTGGGTACACTCTAATCTGTACATTATTCCAACCTTACCTCAGAGATTCTCACACCAGCACTTGAAGCTTACTCCAGGAAGGGAAGATTTGAGTCAGACTTCCCTGTGGGTGACAGACAGGAAGTAGGTGGGAATATCAGAAGAAGTAATGATTTGGGGAACAGATCAGTAGTAGGGCTTCAGGAATATACAGAACTGGACTCATGTCCTGGCTCCTTTACTTCCTGATTGTGTGACCTTGGGATTTGTCTCTGCTGAGACTTAGTAATTAAGCTGGAATATCGAAGTGGAAGATTTAAAATCCACAGATGTGCCAAGAAAAACCTGTCCCTTTATGTCTATGTCTGTATCAGAATCCATAGCATTCCTGGTACCACATCTGTCCGGCTGTACGGCCTTGGGGAAACGCTTTGCTATTTCTGGACACCACTGTCAATATCAGTGACATGAAGAACTTTAACTGGATATTCTCTAAAGGGCCTTTCTACTCTGATAGTCTTGAAAACTAAACAACAAACAAAATAAAGCAAAAAAACATGGGATAATACAGGGCAATTGTTCTCCACAAAAAAGCTAGTGGGCAATTTCAGAGCTTACACATGGCTGTTTCCTTCCTTGGTCTGGGAAGGGGTAAATAGTGCCATTAATCATTATCAACATAGTGACGAAGAAAAATTTCCTATGACCTACAATGTGTGAGATATGGTGAGGAAGATTCATATTTGTTAATGGTACTTATAATGCTTACTTAATTGTTGCAATTATAAAACCCATGAAAATTTACAAAATATCTATACCCATTAATCTCATTTCATATCCATAACAATTTATTTAGGATGGTACCTATTGTTATCCTCATTTTACAGAGGAGCCAACTAACTTTGAAGTGATATGGTAAATTTCCCAAAATCACACAGCATTAGCTGTGCTATAATTTCACTTATTAAAGTGAAGTGCCCATATCAGCACCCAGATACGTTTTACTTCAAAATTGTTACTATTTAAGGAGAGAGGGGCAAGACGGCAGAAGAGTAAGATGCGGAGATAACTTTCCTCCCCTCAGATACACCAGAAATACATATACACGTGAAACAACCCCTACAGAACACCTACTGAATGCTGTCAGAAGACCTCAGACCTCCCAAAAGGCAAGAAATTCCCCACATACCTGGGTAGGGCAAAAGAAAAAAGAATAAACAGAGACAAAAGAATAGGGATGGGGTCTGCACCAGTGGGAGGGAGTTGTGAAGGAGGAAAGGTTTCCACACACTAGGAAGCCCCTTCATGGGCGGAGAATGCGGGTGATGGAGGGAGGAAGCTTCGGAGCCGCGGAGGAGAGCACAGCAACAGGGGCATGGAGGGCAAAGCAGAGATATTCCCGCACAGAGGATTGGTGCCGACCAGCACTCACCAGCCCGAGAAGCTTGTCTGCTCACCCACCAGGGTGGGCGTGGGCTGTGAGATGAAGCTTGGGCTTTGGTCAGAGTGAAGGGAGAGCACTGGGGTTGGTAGTGTGGACACAGCCTGCAGGGGGTTAGTGCACCACAGATATCCGGGAGGGAGTCAGGGGAAAAGTCTGGAGCTGCCGAAGAGGCAAGAGACTTTTTCTTCCCTCTTTGTTTCCTGGTTCTCGAGGAGAGGGGAATAAGAGCGCTGCTTAAAAGAGCTCCAGAGACGGGTGTGAGCCGAGGCTTACAGCACGGATCACAGAGACAGGCATGAGATGCTAAGGCTGCTGCTTCCACCACCAAGAAGCCTGTGTGCGAGCACATATCACTATCCACACCTCCATACCAGGGAGGCTGTGCAGCCTGCTACCGCCAGGGTCCCATGATCCAGCGACAATTTCCCCAAGAGAATGCACGGCACGCCTCAAGCTGGTGCAACGTCATGCCAACCTCTGCCACCGCAGGCTTGCCCCACATCCATACCCCTCCCACGCCCCAGCCTGAGTGAGCCAGGGCCCCCGAATCAGCTGCTACTTTAACCCCATCCTGTGTGAGCGAAGGACAGATGCCCTCCAGCGACCTACACGCAGAGGTGGGGCCAAATGCAAAGCTGAATCCCGGGAGCTATGCAAACAAAGAAGGGAAAGGGAAATTTCTCTCAGCAGCCTCACAAGCAGCAGATTAAAGCTCCACAATAAATTTGATGAACCCTGCATCTGTGGGAAACATGAATAGACAACGAACCATCCCAAATTTAGGAGGTGGACTTTGAGAGCAAGATTTATTATTTTTTCCCATTTTCCCCTTTTTGTGAGTGTGTACGTGTATGCTTCTGTGAGAGATTTTGTCTGTATAGCTTTTCTTTCAATATTTGTCCTAGGGTTCTATCAGTCCATTTTATTTTTCTTTTTGATTTTATTTCTTTTTAAAATTTATTTTCTTAATAATTATATTTTTATTTTAATAACTTTATTTTATCTTATTTTATTTTATCCTCTTTCTTTCTTTCTTCCTTTCTTTCTATTTATTCTCCCTTTTATTCTGAGCCGTGTGGATGAAAGGCTCTTGGTGCTCCAGCTAGCAGTCAGTGTTGTGCCTCTGAAGTGGGAGAGCCAACTTCAAGACACTGGTCAAAAAGAGACCTCCCAGCTCCACATGATATTAAATGGTGAAAACCTCCCAGAGATCTCCATTTCAACACCAGCATTCAGCTTCACTCAACGACCAGCAAGCTACAGAGCTGGACAACCTATATCAAACAACTAGCAGGACAGGAACACAACCCCAACCATTAGAAGAGAGGCTGCGTAAAATCATAATAAGTCAACAGACACCCCAAAACACACCACCAGACGTGGACCTGCCCACCAGAAAGACAAGATCTAGACTCATCCACCAGAATACAGGTATTAGTCCCGTCCACCAGGAATCCTACACAAAAATTGAAACAACTTTAGCAATTGGGGACAGACACCATAAACAACGGGAACTACGAACCTGCATCCTGCAAAAAAGGGGCCCAAAATACAGTAAGATAAGCAAAATGAGAAGATAGAAAAACACACAGCAGATGAAGGAGCAAGATAAAAACCCACCAGACCTAACAAATGAAGAGGAAATAGGCAGTCTACCTGAAAAAGAATACAGAATAATGATAGTAAAAATGAACTAAAATCTTGGAAACAGAATAGAGAAAATGCAAGAAACATTTAACAAGGACCTAGAAGTACAAAAGATGACAGAAGCAATGATGAACAACACAATAAATGAAATTAAAAATAATCTAGATGGGATCAATAGCAGAATAACTGAGGCAGAAGAATGGATAAGTGATCTGGAAGATAAAAGAGTGGAAAGAACTGCTGCAGGGCAGAATAAAGAAAAAAGAATGAAAAGAACTGAGGACAGTCTCCAAGACCTCTGGGAAAACATCAAATTCACCAACATTCGAATTGTAAGGGTTGCAGAAGAAGAAGAAAAAAAATGGACTGAGAATATATTTGAAGAGATTATAGTTGAAAACTTCCCTAATATGGGAAAGGAAATAGTTAATCAACTCCAGGAAGCACAGAGAGTCCCATACAGGATAAATCTATGGAGAAACATGCCAAGACACATATTAATCAAACTGTCAAAAATTAAATACAAAGAAAACATATTAAAAGTAGCAAGGGAAAAACAACAAATAACACACAAGGGAATTCCCATAAAGTTAACAGCTTATCTTCCAGCAGAATCTCTGCAACCCAGAAGGGACTGGCAGGATATATTTAAAGTGATGAAGGAGAACAACCTGCAACCAAGATTACTCTACCTAGCAAGTGTCTCATTCAGATTTGATGGAGAAATGAAAACATTTACAGACAAGCAAAACCTGAGAGAGTTTAGCCCGAACAAACCAGCTTTACAACAAATGCTAAAGGAGCTTCTCTAGTCAAGTAACACAAGAGAAGAAAAAGACCTACAATAACAACCCCAAACAATTAAGAAAATGGGAACAGGAACATACATATCGATAATTCCTTAAATGTAAGTGGATTAAAAGCTCCCACCCAAAGACACAGCATGGCTCAATGGATACCAAAACAAGACCCATATATATGCTGTCCACAAAACACCCACTTCAGACTTAGAGACACATACAAACTGAAAGTAAGGGGATGGAAAAAGATATTCCATGTAAATGGAACCAAAAGAAAGCTGGAGTGGCAATTCTCATATCAGACAAAAGAGACTTTAAAATAAAGACTATTACAAGACACAAAGAAGGACAATACATAATGCTCAAGGGATCGATCCAAGAAGAAGATATAAGGATTGTAAATATTTATGCACCCAACATAGGAGCACCTCGATACATAGGGCAAATACTAATAGCCATAAAAGGGAAAATCGACAGTAACACATTCATAGTAGGGACCTTTAACACCCCACTTCCACCAATGGACAGATCATCCCAAATGAATATAAATAAGGAAACACAATCTTTAAATGATACATTAAACAACATGGACTTAATTGATATTTATACGACATTCCATTCAAAAACAACAGAATACACATTTTTCTCAAGTGCCCATGGAATGTTCTCCAGGACAGATCATATCGTGGTTCACAAAACAAGCCTTGGTAAATTTAAGAAAATTGAAATTGTATCAAGTATCTTTTCCGACCACAATGCTATGAGACTAGATATCAATAACAGGAAAAGATCTGTACAAAATAAAAACACATGGAGGCTAAACAATACACTACTTGATAACGAAGTGATCACTGAAGAAATCAAAGAGGAAATCAAAAAATACCTAGAAACAACTGACAATGGA
This sequence comes from Neophocaena asiaeorientalis asiaeorientalis, assembly GCF_003031525.2. Lineage (NCBI taxonomy): Eukaryota > Metazoa > Chordata > Mammalia > Artiodactyla > Phocoenidae > Neophocaena > Neophocaena asiaeorientalis. The sequence goes on along the minus strand of NW_020172798.1, from coordinate 64,936 downwards.
GACACGACAAATCAAAATCTATGGGATGCAGCAGAAGCAGTTCTAAGAGGGAAGTTTATAGCAGTACAATCCTACCTTAAGAAACAGGAAACACCTCGAATAAACAACCTAAACTTGCACCTAAAGCAACTAGAAAAAGAAGAACAAAAAAACCCCAAAGTTAGGAGAAGGAAAGAAATCATAAAGATCAGATCAGAAATAAATGAAAAAGAAATGAAGGAAACAATAGCAAAGATCAATAAAACTAAAAGCTGGTTCTTTGAGAAGATAAACAAAATTGATAAACCATTAGCCAGATCCATCAAGACAAAAAGGGAGAAGACTCAAATCAATAGAATTAGAAATGAAAAAGGAGAAGTAACCACTGACACTGCAGAAATACAAAGGATCATGGGAGATTACTACAAGCAAATCTATGACAATAAAATGGAAAACCTCGAAAAAATGGACAAATTCTTAGAAATGCACAACCTAACAAGACTGAATCAGGAAGAAATAGAAAATATCAGCAGACAAATCACAAGCACTGAAATTGAAACTGTGATAAAAATATCTTCCAACAAGCAGAAGCACAGGACCAGATGGCTTCACATGAGAATTCTATCAAACATTTAGAGAAGAGCTAACACCTATACTTCTCAAACTTTTCCAACATATAGCACAGGGAAGAAGACTCCCAAACTCATTCTTTGAGGCAACCATCACGCTGATACCAAAACCAGACAAGGATTTCTCAAAGAAAGAAAACTACAGGCCAATATCACTGATGCACATAGATGCAAAAATCCTCAACAAAATACTAGCAAACACAATCCAATAGCACATTAAAATGATCATATACCATGATCAAGTGGGGTTTATTACAGGAATGCAAGGATTCTTCAAAATATGCAAATCAAACAATGTGATACACCATATTAAGAAGTTGAAGTAGAAAAACCATACGATCATCTCAAAAGATGCAGAGAAAGCTTTCGACAAAATTCAACACCCATTTATAATAAAAACCCTGCAGAAAGTAGGCATAGAGGGAACTTTCTTCAACATAATAAAGGCCACATATGACAAACCCACAGCCAACATCATCCTCTATGGTGAAAAACTGAAAGCATTTCCACTAAGATCAGGAACAAGACAAGGTTGCCCACTCTCACCACTCTTATTCAACATAGTTTTGGAAGTTTTAGCCACAGCAATCAGAGAAGAAAAGGAGATAAAAGCATCCAAATCAGAAAAGAAGAAGTAAAGCTGTCACTGTTTGCACATGGCATGATACTATACATAGAGAATCCTAAAGATGCTACCAGAAAACTACTAGAGCTAATCAATGTATTTGGTAAAGTAGCAGGATACAAAATTAATGCACAGAAATCTCTGACATTCCTATACACTAATGATGAAAAATCTGAAAGTGAAATCAAGAAAACACTCCTATTTACCACTGCAACAAAAAGAATAAAATATCTAGGAATAAACCTACCAAAGGAGACAAATGACCTGTGTGCAGAAAATTATAAGACAATGATGAAAGAAATTAAAGATGATACAATTAGATACAGAGATAAACCATGTTCTTGGATTGGAATAATCAACATTTTGAAAACGACTCTACTACCCAAAGCAATCTACAGATTCAATGTAATCCCTATAAAAACTACCACTGGCATTTTTCACAGAAGTAGAATAAAAAATTTCACAAGTTATATGGAAACACAAAAGACCCCAAATAGCAGAAGCAATTTTGAGAACAAGAAACGGCACTGGAGGAATCAGGCTCCCTTACTTCAGACTATACTACAAAGCTACAGTAATCAAGACAGTATAGTACTGGCAAAAAAACAGAAATATAGATCAAAAGAGCAGGATAGAAAGCACAGAGATAAACCAATGCACATATGGTCACCTTATCTTTGATAAAGGAGGCAGGAATATACAGTGGAGAAAGGACAGCCTCTTCAATAAATGGTGCTTGTAAAACTGGACAGGTACATGTAAAAGAATGAGATTAGAACACTGCTTAACACCATACACAAAAGTAAGCTCAAAATGAATTAAAATCCTAAATGTAAGGCCAGAAGCTATCAAACTCTTAGAGGAACACATAGGCAGAACACTCTATAACATAAATCACAGCAAGTTCCTTTTTGACCCACCTCCTAGTGAAATGGAAATATAAACAAAAATAAACAAATGGGACCTAATGAAACTTCAAAGCTTTTGCACAGCAAAGGAAACCATAAACAAGACCAAAAGACAACCCTCTGAATGGGAGAAAATATTTGCAAATGAAGCAACTGACAAAGGATTAATCTCCAAAATTTATAAGCAACACATGCAGCTTAATAACAAAAAACACAAACAACCCAATCCAAAAATGGGCTGAAGACGAAAATAGACATTTCTCCTAAGAAGATATACAGATTGCCAACAAACACATGAAAGAATGCTCAACATCATTAATCATTAGAGAAATGCAAATCAAAACTACAATAAGATATCATCTCACACCAGTCAGAATGGCCATCATCAAAAAATCTAGAAACAATTAATGCCGGAGAGGGTGCGGAGAAAAGGGAACACTCTTGAACTGCTGGTGGGAATGTGAATTTGTGCAGCCACTATGGAGAACAGTATGGAGGTTCCTTAAAATATTAGAAATAGAACTGCCATATTACCCAGCAATCACACTACTGGGCATATACTCTGAGAAAACCACAATTAAAATAGAGTCATGTACCAAAATGTTCATTGCAGCTCTATTTAAAGTAGCCAGGAGATGGAAACAACCTAAATCTCCATTATCAGATGAATGGATAAAGAAGATGTGGCACTTATATACAATGGAATATTACTCAGCCATACAAAGAAGCAAAATCAAGTTATTTGTAGTGAGGTGGATGGACCTAGAGTCTGTCATACAGAGCAAAGTAAGTCAGAAAGAGAAAGACAAATACCATATGCTAACACATATATATGGAATCTAAGAGAAAAAAATGTCATGAATAACCTAGAGGTAAGACAGTAATAAAGACACAGACCAACTAGAGAATGGACATGAGGATATGGGGAGGGCGATGGGTAAGCTCTGACAAAGTGAGAGAGTGGCAGGGACATATATACTCTACCAAACGTAAAATAGATAGCTAGTGGGAAGCAGCCGCATAGCACAGGGAAATCAGTTCAGTGCTTTGTGACCACTTGGATGGGTGGGATAGGGAGAGTTGGAGGGAGGGAGACACAAGAGGGAAGAGATATGGGAATATATATATATATATGGAGGGAGATGCAAGAAGGAGGAGATATGGGGATATATGTATATGTATAACTGATTCGGTTTGTTATAAAGCAGAAACTGACTCACCATTGTAAAGCAATTATACTCCAATAAAGATGTTAAAAAGAAAAAAAATTTACTATTTCATAACTGTCTTTTAAAATAGTTGACATAAAATAATTGTAATATCAACTATACTCCAATAAAAATAAAAAATATCAATCAATAAATAAAATTGTCATGATTGACAATTTATAAAGATTTTATATCCATTATCTAAATTCATTGAGTAGAACGCTCTCTCTACATGCCAGAAACGCATAGTCTATTTAGGAAAGCCAGACATAAACTCACTGTTGAAAATACCAAATGAGTATTATACAATGAAATAAGAGGAAAGGAAAAGAGCCTTGTAGGAACACCAGGGAAATATTCCTTTGAAGAGGTGGGATTTCCATTGGGCCTTGAGGATAGTTTGGATGGAAGAAGAGAAAGGGGGTAAACCTTCCAAACAGAAAGAATGTGAGATGTAGAGGAAGAGGACACCCACATCATGTTTAAGAATGAGTAAATAGATTTAGTTGGGGCTAGATGATTTGATAAGGGAACATTCAGGTATTTGGGTAAATCTAAATGGTGGAAGGCCTGGAATTACAGGAGGTTTACCTGCCATGAGATCCTAGTATGCAATTACACTGTGAGGAAAACTTATGTGGAGCACGAAAAAATCATGTGAATTGCAAAAGGCTACATATCCCAAGGCAGAGCTAAGATTTGAACTTGACTTTCTATCTCCTCAGTCAGTGCTCTTTCCAACAAAATTCAGGGTCCACAGTCCTGCCTACTTCAGGGACAGTAGTAAGCAATGATTTTTACCAAACATTAGGAGGAGTGGAGAGAGCTTTTTCATTACTGAGGCTCTTCAAAGCATCTGGTCAGTAATCCTAACCTATCCTTTTTTGGAGGGATTAGGACATTGTGGGTCAGCATCACATCCCCAGCTCTATCTCCGAGGATATACAATTCAAGGTATTACATTTCTTACTGCCTCATTCCATCTTCAGCACTCCCCAGATTCAGTAGAGACTGGGGTGTTCCTCAAGAAATAAGACCCAGACTAGGAAAAATGTACAGATTTGGGGTGAACTATAATAAAACATCAAATCAGAACATTTTCTCCTTTTTTTATGGCCACATTTTACCTTGAAGCCTTTTAAAGTAAATTTCAGTTGGAAAAATGAGGGAAGCCTCTCTGTGGCTGAATCACTCTTGAAGTTCCAGGAATCATCTTTGCTCGTTGCCTCCCTTGTTTTTAGTCTCAGATGCCTGGTGCTGCTCCCTCCGTTCTCCTTCCTTTCGCTCTCCTAGTTTCCAAATTCCCAGAAGCTCATTCACTGATGTCTTCATTGTTAGCAAACCATAGTCACTGATAATTCACAAGAGTTTGGGGTGCAATACTATCAAGAATTTTATCTTAACTATAGGGCTTGTGTGTGTGTCTGGCTACTGATTGACTGAAAAATATCTTTCCTAACTACTGGTTGACATTTCAGAATGAGCAAATTAAAATGGCTTCATAGAATCTGTCCTTAACTTGGAGAGGAAACAAAGAACCAAGCTGTTCCTCTGACACGGATGAAAGGGCCCATCTCAAAAATCTCTGAACCCACTCAAAATTTCAAAAGAACATAAGCTCAAGGCCTTAACCTTGTTCTGCAGAGGCAGCTGCAGTGCTACAGGGAAAATACAAAATTCTTGTCCATTTTCACGTTATCCTACGCAGATCTAATCTCATCCTTCAAGAAACATATCTCTTAATCAAATTTTGTGTTAACTAGAAAGGGGGAAAAAAGCACCTCAAACAAAATATATGTTTTATTTTTAGTTCAATTAAACCCCAGAGATATTAACTGGGCTGTGGCTTCAGGGCTTCCCTGGAGGAAAGGGCAAAAGATTTTGTGCCTCCTCAGTCCAGTCTCCCTATCTTTCTTCAGTGCTGAAACATTTTAGGGCTTGAACTTTAAGATAAAAACCCTATGGTCCTCATTTCCATTTTTTTGATCAATGCACAGTATTACCAATGCCTGATTTCTTTTCAAAACCAGGTTTGATTTATTTCAGACTCAGAGTCCCGAAAGGCTGACCTAATTGAACTGGCTACTCTTAAGTCAAGTCTAACTTTTGCATGTTGAAAAGTAATGTCTAGACAGAAATAACTTTCAGAAATTACAATTATGTCCACAGTTCTCCTTCTAAACATTACTTCAGTTATATTTTATAAACTTGAGGAAGTCACACTCCCTTTCTAGGTCCAGGTTCTTTACACGATATGGGAGAAGAAAAGTGTGGATTAAATCAATGGTTCTCAAATTTGTGGTACATCAGAATCACTGGAGGAACAGGTTAAAAGTACACATGCCTAAGCATCAGCCATAATATTGATTCTGATTTATTAGGCTTGGGGTATAGCTCAGGGACCTAAAATTTAAAACTTTCCAGGTGATTCTGATGGACACCACATACCTAAATGCTGTCTAAACTGCCATCCATATCTAAAATCAAGAAACTGATATCTCCTGAAGAAATGTTGACATGTAACTGGGCCACTCAATTTACTAAGAGCTTCACACAGATCACTTAAAGGACTGAAAATGGCCAGAGCTCTAAAAATCCTACCTGATGAGGAGGATAGTGACTAAAACAGAAAGAAAGATCCATAAAATCAGGAATGAAATGAAGGTCTAAACATGTGAGAAAAATCAGTGAATAGTATTATCTAGGGCCCTTCACCAATAAGGTTTTCCATTTTGAACAATATTCAACATCCCACTGACTTAGAAGTAGAAGAACATATATCATTTTCTTTCTTTTCTTAAACTTTTTTAAATTAAAAAATAAGAAAAAAATTTTTTGTTCACACCACATGGCATGTGGGAACTTAGTTTCCCAACCAGAGATCAAACCTATGCCCCCGGCATTGGAAGCATGGAGTCTTAACCACTGGACCACCAGGGAAGTCCCCAGCCATTTTCAATCTATGGAAAAAGACTTAGATGAAGGTCACTTGGTAGGACAGAGACAAAGTTTGCATTATAATATTTTAATTGTCCTAGTTATGGCTCTAAGTGATAAGAGACCTGCATGAAGCTCCTAGTCCCTCTGACCACCACATACTTCTGGGTTGCCTGATAGCATCCCCTACTCCAAATCCTGTCAAGAATTCTTAAAATCTAGTCTAGTACATAGACTATCTCTGTGAGAATAGTAGACCTCAACCTTCCCCTAAATGCTGCTCTTGTCTAGAGCATTCTAGCCAATACAGTTATTCTCCACGGCAACCTCTGCTTTGGCTCAGCCTCAGGATTAGGATGACTTCATTACTCACACCTGATAAGGGGAGGCAGGATTTACTGAATGGAGAAGGTTCTTATTCCAAATAGCAACAGATTCAATAAGCAGCCATGTTTGTTTCTGTTATGAAACATGGCCTTGTAGTACACAGAACTCATGTCTTGACAGGCCCCACAAGGTACTTGTGGCCTCTCTCATCCCTACTTCCCCCATCTTTACTACCTGAGGGTTTCAGAGGCTTGAACTTTGAAAGACCAAACGAAACCACCTACCTCATTCCATGGTCATATTATATATTTTCCCATGTGACAGAACTCTTTCTAGAGTCAGAGTGGCCTTTATTACACACAGGATAGATTGGCCTGGGAAAGAGCAGCCCTCAGTGATAGAAATTGGTCCAATAAATGGAAGGCAACTTTTAGCACAAAGTATAGAAAAAGTATGGAACATATACCAAGTGTTCACTATATACCAAGCCGTGTACAAGGTACTTTTTACACTTGTTATCTTGTTTACCATCCTTGAGACAACCCTATAAGGAATGTATTAACAGTCCTGCTTGACAGATTAAGAAAAAAAGATTGAGATTGGGAGAGGTGAAAAGATTGAGAATACAACATTCAGTTAGCAAGGATCAGAACCAGATATCAAACCTAGACTTCTGAGAATCCAAAGGTTTTCTCCTATATTTTATTCTAAGATATTTATAGTCTTACACTTAAACCTATGACCCATGTTAAAATAATTTTTTGTATCACATGTGAGGTTTAGGTTGAGGTTTACAATGGGTCAGGTTTTTTTTAACATCTTTATTGGAGTATAATTGCTTTACAATGGTGTGATAGTTTCTGCTTTATAACAACTGAATCAGTTATACATATACATATGTTCCCATAACTCTTCCTTTTTGCGTCTCCCTCCTTCCCACCCTCCCTATCCCACCGCTCTAGGTGGTCACAAACCACAGAGCTGCTCTCCCTGTGCTATGCGGCTGCTTCCCACTAGCTATCTATTTTATGTTTGATAGTGTATATATGTCCATGCCACTCTCTCACTTTGTCGCACTTTACGCCTCCCCTCCCCATATCCTCAAGTCCATTCTTTAGTAGGTCTGTGTCTTTATTCCAGTCTTACCCCTAGGTTGTTCATGACTTTTTAAAATTAGATTCCATATATATGTGTTAGTATACGGTATTTGTTTTTTTCTTTATGACTTACTTCACTCTGTATGACAGACCCTAGGTCCATCCACCTCACTACAAATAACTCAGTTTCGTTTCTATTTATGGCTGAGTAATATTGCATTGTATATATGTGTCACATCTTCTTTATCCATTCATCTGATGATGGACACTTAGGTGGTTTCCATGTCCTGGCTATTGTAAATAGAGGTGTAATGAATATATTGGTATATGACTCTTTTATGAATTATGGTTTGCTCAGGGTATATGCCCAGTAGTGGGATTGCTGGGTCGTATGGTGGTTCTATTTGTAGGTTTTGAAGAAACCTCCAACTGTTCTCCATAGTGGCTATATCAATTTACATTCCCACCAAGAGTGCAAGGGTGTTCCCTTTTCTTCACACCCTCTCCAGCATTTATTGTTTCTAGATTTTTTGATGATGGCTATTCTGACTGGTGTGAGATGATATCTCAGTGTAGTTTAGATTTGCATTTCTCTAATGATTAATGATGTTGAGCATTCTTTCATGTGTTTGTTGGCAATCCGTATATCTTCTTTGGAGAAGTGCCTATTTATGTATTCTGCTCATTTTTGGATTGGGTTGTTGTTTTTTTTTTAATTGAGCTGCATGAGCTGCTTATAAATTTTGGAGTTTAATCCTTTGTCAGTTGCTTCATTTGCAAATATTTTCCCACATTTTGAGGGTTGTCTTTTGGTCTTGTTTATGGTTTCCTTTGCTGTGCAAAAGATTTAAGTTTTGTTAGGACCCATTTGTTTACTTTAGTTTTTATTTCCATTTCTCTAGGAGGTAGGTCAAAAAAGATCTTGCTGTGATTTATGCCATAGAGTATTCTGCCTATGTTTTCCTCTAAGAGTTTGATAGTTTCTGGCCTTACATTTAGGTCTTTATTCCGTTTTCAGCTTTTTTTGTGTGTGGTGTTAGGGAGTGTTCTAATCTCATTCTTTTACATGTACCTGTCCAGTTTTCCCAGCGCCAATTATTGAAGAGGCTGTCCTTTCTCCACTGTATATTCCTGCCTCCTTTATCAAAGATAAGGTGACCATATGTGGTTGGGTTTATCTTGGGATTTGTATCCTGTTCCATTGATCTATATTTCTGTTTTTGTGCCAGTACCATACTGTCTTGATTACTGTAGCTTTGTAGTATAATCTGACATCAGGGAGCCTGTGTCCTCCAGCTCCGTTTTTCGTTCTCAAGATTGCTTTCACTATTAGGGGTCTTTTATGTTTCCATACAAATTGTGAATTTTTTTGTTCTGGTTCTGTGAAAAATGCCAGTGGTAGTTTGATAGGGATTGCATTGAATCTGTAGATTGCTTTGGGTAGTATAGTCATTTTCAAAATGTTGATTCTTCCAATCGAAGAACATGGTATAACTATCCATCTATTTGTATCATCTTTAATTTCTTTCATCAGTGTCTTATAATTTTCTGCATACAGGTCTTTTGTCTCCTTAGGTACGTTTATTCCTAGATATTTTATTCTTTATGTTGCAATGGTAAATGGGAGTGTTTCCTTAATTTCAATTTCAGATTTTTCATCACTAGTGTATAGGAATACCAGAGATTTCCATGCATTAATTTTGTATCTGGAAACTTTACCAAATTCATTGATTAGTTCTAGTAGTTTTCTGGTAACATCTTTAGGACTCTCTATGTAGAGTATCATGTCATCTGCAAACAGTGACAGCCCTATTTCTTCTTTTCTGATTTGGACTCCTTTTATTTCTTTTTCTTCTCTCATTGCTCTGGCTAAAACTTCCAAAACTATGTTGAACAATAGCGGTGAGAGTGGGCAACCTTGTCTTGTTTCTGATCTTACTGGACATGGTTTCAGTTTCTTACCATTGAGGATGATGTTGGCTGTGGGTTTGTCATATATAACCTTTATTATGTTGAGGAAATTTCCCTCAATGCCTACATTCTGCAGGGTTTTTATCAGAAATGGGTGTTGAATTTTGTCGGAAGTTTTCTCTGCATGTATTGAGAAGATCATATGGTTTTTCTCCTCCAATTTGTTAATATGGTGTATCATGTGGATTGATTTCTGTATTTTGAAGAATCCTTGCATTCTTGGAATAAACTACAGTTGATCATGGTGTATGATAATTTTAATGTGCTGTTGGATTCTGTTTGCTAGTATTTTGTTGAGGATTTTTGCATCTATGTTCATCAGGGATATTGGCCTGTAGTTTTCTTTGTTCGTGACATGTTTGTCTGGTTTTGCTATCAGGGTGATGGTGGCCTCGTGAAATAAGTTTGGGAGTGTTCCTCGCGCTGCTATATTTTGGAAGAGTTTGAGAAGGATAGGTGTTAGCTCTTCTCTTAACGTTTGGTAGAATTCTCCTGTGAAGCCGTCTGGTCTTGGGCTTTTGTTTTTGGAAGAGTTTTAATCACAGTTTCAATATCAGTGCTTGTTATTGGTCTGTTCATATTTACTATTTCTTCCTGATTCAGTCTAGGCAGGTTGCGCATTTCTACGAATTTGTCCATTTTTCGAGGTTGTCCATTTTATTGTCATAGATTTGCTTGTAGTAATCTCCCATGATCCTTTGTATTTCTGTAGTGTCAGTTGTTACTTCTTTTTCATTTCTAATTCTATTGATTTGAGTCTTCTCCCTTATTTTTTTGATAAGTCTGGCTAATGGTTTATGAATTTTTTATCTTCTCCAAGAATCAGCTTTTAGGTTTATTAATCTTTGCTATCGTTTCTTTCATTTCTTTTTCATTTATTTCTGATCTGATCTTTGTGATTTCTTTTCTTCTGCAAACTTTGGGGTTTTTTTTATTCTTCTTTATTTGCTTTAGGTGCAAGTTTAGGTTGTTTATTGGAGATGTTTCTTGTTTCTTAATGTAGGATTGTATTGTTATAAACTTCCCTCTTAGAACTGCTTTTGCTGCATCCCATAGGTTTTGGATCGCTGTGTCTCCATTGTCATATGTTTCTAGGTATTTTTTGATTTCCTCTTTGATTTATTCAGAGATCACTTCATTATTAAGTAGTGTATAGTTTAGCCTCCATGTGTTTGTATTTATTACAGATCTTTTTCTGCAATTTATATCTAATCTCATAGTGCTGTGTTCTGAAAAGATACATGGTACGATTTCAATTTTCTTAAATTTACCAAGGCTTGATTTGTGACCCAAGATATGATCTATCCTGGAGAATGTTCCATTAGCACTTGAGAAAAATGTGTATTCGGTTGTTTTTGGATGGAATGTCCTATAAATATCACTTAAGTCCGTCTTGTTTAGTGTATCATTTAAAGCTTGTCGTTCCTTATTTATTTTGATTTTGGATGATCTGTCCATTGGTGAGGATGGGGTGTTAAAGTCCCCTACTATGAATGTGTTACTGTCGATTTTCCCTTTTACGGCTCTTAGCAGTTGCCTTATGTATTCAGGTTCTCCTAGGTTGGGTGCATAAATATTTATGATAGCTATATCTTATTCTTAGATCGATCCCTTGATCATTATGTAGTGCCCTTCGTTATCTCTTGCAATAGTCTTTATTTTAGAGTCTATATTGTCTGATATAAGAATTGCTACTCCAGCTTTCTTTTGATTTCCATTTGCATGGAATATCTTTTTCCATCCCCTCACTTTCAATCTGTATGTGTCCCTAGGTCTGAAGTGTGTCTCTTCTAGAGAGCACATATAAGGGTCTTGGTTTTTTATCCTTTCTTCCAGTCTGTGTCTTTTAGTTGTAGCATTTAATCCATTTATATTTAAGGTAATTATCAATATGTATGTTCCTATTTCCATATTCTTAACTGTTTTGGGTTTGTTATTGTAGGTCTTTTCCTTGTCTTGTGTTTCTTACCTAGAGAAGTTCCTTTAGTATTTTCTGTAAAGCCAGTTTTGTTGTGCTGAACTCTCTCAGCCTTTGCTTCTCTATAAGGATTTTGATTTCTCCATCAAATCTGAGTGAGATCCTTGCTGGTTAGAGTAATATTGCTTGTAGGTTTTTCGCCTTCATCACTTAAAATATGTCCTGCCACTCCCTTCTGGCTTGCAGAGTTTCTGCTGAAAGATCAGCTGTTAACCATATGGGGATTCCCTTGTGTTTTATTTGTTGTTTTTCCCTTGCTGCTTTTAATATATTTTCTTTGTAGTTAATTTTTGACAGTTTGATTAATATGTGTCTTGGCATGTTTCTCCATAGATTTATCCTGTATGGGACTCTCTGTGCTTCCTGGACTTGATTAACTATTTCCTTTCCCATATTAGGGAAGTTTTCAACTATAATCTCTTCAAATATTTTCTCAGTCCCTTTCTTTTTCTCTTCTTCTTCTGGAGCCCCTATAATTCGAATGTTGGTGCATTTAATGTTGTCCCAGAGGTCTCTGAGACTGTCCTTAGTTCTTTCCATTCTTTTATCTTTATTCTGCTCTGCAGTAGTTATTTCCACTATTTTATTTTCCAGATCACTTAACCATTCTTCTGCCTTAGTTATTCTGCTATTGATCCCTTCTAGAGTATTTTTAATTTCATTTATTGTTTTGTTCATCACTGCTTGTTTCCTATTTAGTTCTTCTAGGTCCTTGTTAATTGTTTCTTGCATTTTCTCTCTTCTATTTCCAAGATTTTGGATCATCTTTACTGTCATTATTCTGAATTCTTTTTCAGGTAGACTGCTTATTTCCTGTTTATTTGTTTGGTCTGTTGGGTTTTTACCTTGCTCCTTCGTCTGCTGTGTGTTTTTCTGTCTTCTAATTTTACTTATCTTACTGTGTTTGGGGTCTCCTTTTTGCTGGCTGCAGCTTTGTATTTCCCTTTGTTTTTAGTGTCTGTCCCCAGTGGCTTATGTTGGTTCAGTAGGTTGTGTAGGCTTCCTGTTGGAGGGGACTAATGCCTGTGTTCTGGTGGATGAGGCTGGATCTTGTCTTTCTGGTGGGCAGGTCCACATCTGGTGCTGTGTTTTTGTGTGTCTGTGGCCTTACTATGATTTTAGGCAGCCTCTCTGCTAATGGTTTTTTTTGTGTTTGTGTCTTGCTAGTTGTTTGGCATAGGGTGTCCAGCACTGCAGCTTTCTGGTCGTTGGGTGAACCTGGGTCTTTGTGTTGAGATGGAGATCTCTTGGAGATTTTCACCATTTGATATTACGTGGAGCTTGGAGGCCTCTTGTGGACCAGTTGTCTCTCCCACTTCAGAGGCACAGGACTGACTCATGGCTGAAGCACCAAGAGCCTTGCATCCACACGTTTCAGAATAAAAGGGAGAAAATGTAGAAAGAAAGAAAGAAAGAAAGAAAGAAAGAAAGAAAGAAAGAAAGAAAGAAAGAAAGAAAGAAAGAAAGAAAGAAAGACAAAATAAAATAAAATAAAGTAAGATACCAAGAGCCTTGCATCCACACATTTCAGAATAAAAGGGAGAAAATGTAGAAAGAAAGAAAGAAGAAAGAGGACAAAATAAAATAAAGTAAGATAAAATAAAATAAAGTTATTAAAAACTAAAAAAATAATTATTGAGAAAAAAATTTTTGAAATGAAAAACAAAAACAAAGAAACAAACAAAAAAATGGATGGACAGAACCCTAGGACAAATGGTGAAAGCAAAGCTATACAGACAAAATCTCACATGGAAGCATACACATACACATTGAAAAAAGATGAAAAGTGGAAAAAATAATATATCCTGCTCTCAAAGTCCACCTCCTCAATTTGGGATGATTCTTTGTCTATTCAGGTATTCCACAGATGTAGGGAACCTCAAGTTGATTGTGGAGATTTAATCCGCTGCTCATGAGGCTGCTGGGAGAAATTCCCTTTATCTTCTTTGCTCACACAGCTCCCCAGGGTTCAGCTTTGGATTTGGCCGCGCCTCTGCATGTAGGTCTCCTGAGGGCATCTGTTCTTCGCTCAGACAGGACGGGGTTAAAGGAGCAGCTGATTCGGTGGCTCTGGCTCACTCAGGCCAGGGGGAAGGAGGGGTGCAGATGTCGGTCGAGCCTGCGGTGGCAGAGGCCAGCATGACATTGTTGCAGCAGCCCGAGGCACGCTGTGCGTTCTCCCGGGGAAGTTGTCCCTGGATCACAGGACCCTGGCAGTGCCGGGCTGCCCAGGCTCCCGGAGGTGGAGGTGTGGATAGTGACCTGCACTCGCACACAGGCTTCTTGGTGGCAGCAGCAGCAGCCTTAGTGTCTCATGCCCCTCTCTGTGGTCCGCTCTGTTAGCTGCAGCTTGCGCCTATCTCTTGAGCTCCTTTAAGCAGCACTCTTTACCCCCTCTCCTCATGCACCAGGAAACAAAGAGGGAAGAAATAGTCTCTTGCTTCTTCGCCAGGTCCAGACATTTCCCTGGACACCTTCCAAGCTGGACGTAGTGTCTTAACCCCTTCAGGCTGTGTTCACGAACCCCAGTACTCTCTCTGGCATCTGACCAAAGCCCATGCCTCAGCTCCCAGCCCCAGTGGGTGAGCAGACAAGCCTCTCGAGCTGATGAGTGCTGGTCGGCACCAATCCTCCGTGGGGGAATCTCTCCACTTTGCCCTCCGCACCCCTTTTGCTATGCTCTCCTCTGTGGCTCTGAAGCTTCCCCCCTCTGCCACCTGCAGTCTCTTCCCACGAAGGGGTTTCCTAGTGTGTGGAAACCTTTCCTCCTTCGCATCTTCCTCCCACTGGTGCCGGTCCTGTCCCTATTCTTTTGTCTCTGTTTTTTTCTTCTTTCTTTTGCCCCACCCAGGTATGTGGGGAGTTTCTTGCCTTTTGGGAGGTCTGAGGTCCTCTGCCAGAGTTCAGTGGGTGTTCTATAGGAGGAGTTCCATGTGTAGATGTATTTCTGATGTATCTGTGGGAAGGAAGGTGATCTCCATGTTTTACTTTTCTGCCATCTTCCTCACCTCCCCAGTGGGTTTTTTTTAACATGTAGAGGTGAAGGTTCAGGTCCTCTTCTGGAGTTGAAGATTTGAAGTACTGAGGAGTCAATTAATTTGGCATAATGATATTAAGTGTTGACATGTTCAGGTGGGAGAAATTTGAGTTACATGTCTTCACAGATGATTATCACATTTGACCAGAGTAAGTGTAGTTTTTCCACTGTAGAGTAAATGGGGGCTTAGAGAAGTTCCTGTGTTTGAAAAGGGACAATATGTTCAAGATTATCTTATCATGAGTGTAAATTGATCTAGCATGTTAGAGTAAGTGTCCCTGCCTGAATTCTTCATTTACCCCAAAGAAATGAAAATGTATGTCCACAAAAAACTTGCACATGAATTTTCATAATAATTCCAAACTGGAAGCAACTTGTATTAGTTTTCTAGGGCTGATATTAAAAGTTACCATAGACTGGGTAGCTTTAAATAACAGAAATTTATTGTCTATAAGCTGTAAGTCCAAAATTAAGATGTTGGCAGGATCAATTCCTTCTGAGGGCTGTGTGCAAGAATCTCTTCCATGTCTCTTCCTAGCTTATGGTCATTTGTTGGCAATCTTTGGCATTTCTTGGCTTAGGTATCCATCACTCCAGTCCTCTGGCTTCACATGACATTCTCCCTGTGTCTCTTCTGATAATTATTCCTTTGTGCATGTCTGTATCTGTGTTTAAATTTTCCATATTTATAAGAACACCAGTCATATTGGATTATGGCCCATGTTAATGATCTCATTTTAACTTGATTACAGTTGTAAAGGCCTTGTTTCCAAATAAAGTTACATTCTGAGATAATGGGAGTTAGAACTTCAGTGTATCTTTTCAGAGGGCACAACTCAACCCATAACACAACAAAAACATCCTACAGCAAGTGATGGTTAAACAAACTGTGGTGCATACATACCATGGAATACCACTCAGTAACAAAAGGAGTGAGCAATAGATATACATAATTTTGAATGGATCCTAAGAGCATTATCTGACTGGAATAAAGAGCAAATATTAAAATGTTCCAAATTTTATGATTCCATTTATATAACATTTTCAAAATGTAAAATATATAGATATGGAAAGTAGAGTAGTGATTTCCAGGGCTTAGGGATGGTGTGTTAGAGGAGACAGGGAGATTGTTGTGGTGATGGAATAGTTCTGTAACTCAATTGCAATGATATTTATTGACTCTATTCATATGGTAAAATGGCATAGAACTATACACATGCATTGTACCAATGTTAAGTTTCTGGTTTCCATGTTCTACTATAGTTACATAAAATATGACCATTGGGGCAACAGAGTGAAGGATTCATGGGACCTCCCTGTATATTTCTGTGCAACTTACTATGAATGTATAATTACTTCAAAATAAAAAAGATTAAAAAAATTGAAGTCGTTGTCTTTTCTCCAAAACACAAGAGAACAACCTTCTCCAATAATTAAAGATAATTTTTTTCCTGTAAACCACTACTCAGTTAGACTACACATTGAGACTGGTGACCAACAGAGCAGTAACCCAGTAGATGACTTAGGTGTGAGCGGTGCAGTGGAATGCACTAAATGGGAGACTGTTGTTCCCGAGAAAATGACAGTAGTCAGCAGAAATGTAGTGGTTGACAGAATTGCACTGAGACCCGGCAGGAGCAGACTTGTCTGAAAAATCATTTGAGCCACACATTGAGGATACACAGAAATATTTGTGAGATGTGTGTGAGAGAAGCATATTTTGCTTCTATAAAACTTTAGGGTTAGTGTTAGCATATTTTGGAGGAATTTGAGGTCTTGAATGAGTAGGTAGGGGCAAGATCAGTGAAATGCATGTTATGTAACCCTATTTGACCCATAGGTTGGCAAGACCTGGGAAAACTGATTCTAAATACAAAATGATAAGTCCTATAACAAAGTTACAATCAAGTGCTATAGAATCTCAGAGAAGAGAGTGACCAACTTAGGTTGAGAAAGATTTCATGGAAAAGCAGATATTTGATTTTGCAATGTTAGGATTTCATTAAGCAAAAGAAATAGCAATATGCAAAATCAGAAGTACATAAACGAGCCTAAGAAATGACAACTGGTCCATCAACAATGAATGGATAAAGAAAATATGCATGTATATGTGTGAGTGCATGTGTGTGTGCATGTGTGTGCATGTGTATTATGGAATATTATTCAGCCATAAAAAGAAAGAAAATCTGTCATTTGTGACAACATGGTTGGATAGATGCAGAGGCATTATGCTAAGTGAAATAAGTCAGACAGAAAGGGACAAATACTGCATGATATCACTTACATGTAGAATCTAAAAAGCAAACAAGCAAGCAAACAAAAAAACAAACCAAAAAACAAACTCATAAGTGCAGAGAACAGAGTAGTAGTTGCTAGAGGTGGGAGGTGGAAAAATGGGTAAAGGGTAATTCCAATTATATGATGAGTAAGTCTTAGGGATATAAGGCATAGCACGGTGACTATTTGGAAGTTAAGAGAGTAGATCTTAAAAGTTCTCATCACAAGAAAGAAATGTGTAACTATGTGTGGTGATGATGTTAACTAAACTTATTGTGGTAATCATTTCACAATATATACATATATCAAATCATTATGTTGTATACCTAAAAGTAATACAATGTTATATGTCAATTACATCTCAAATAAAATAAATAAATAAAAAGAAATTGCTCTTTTCAGACTCCTGTCAACAGGTCAACAGATTACACCTCTTGACACCTGTCCTCTACCAGCCTCATGGTCACTCCTTTTATTCTCTAAATACTTTAGCACTTAGCTTCTCCACCCCAATTCTTAACACCATCCTCGGTGGTCTTTCTTAAGTCCTAAGTAAACCCACATGAATATTTATCCAATGTTCTGGCCTTTCAGTTACAAAAATCTTCATCTCCCAAGTCCTGGTACTCTGTTCCACTTCATTTACCACACCACAGTCACACTCTGATATTAGTACATAAAACTCTACCTCCAGTTTCACTCCACTCTTGAGCCACAATTCCTCTTTTCAAATTCCTTGTTTAACCATTTCCACCATGACCATTTTTCAAACTAATCTGGACTTTGCATTAGTCCTTAAAATTTCTCCCTAACTTTAAGGACACTTTTCTCCTTAATTCTTTCATCTTTCAGTTAGATTTCATGATGCTCTGTATCAATACTCTCTTACCAATACAATCAAGTCTTTTGCTAATCTGCTCTTTCAGCCCAGTCATCTGGGGTAATCAAACATTACACAAAGCCAATTATTTCTTTTCAGTTCCTTTACCAGAGATAAGCTTAATATTAACTGGGAAACAATTTAATCAAGGGCAGTTTTGAGCCACTAAGTATTCATGATCCCAAGCCTCAGTTGTGTCTTCAATATAGCCCAACAATTGTACTACGTGTCTCTAAAGTTCTGAGACTACTAACAATTATTCCAACATTTCTTCAAAATTCTGACCCTCCTACCTTCCTCCCCAATTTGAGCAGAAAACCGCTTCAATTCCACAAGGCAAGATACTATCAGATAATACTACTTATAAAAGCAATGTTAGAGATATGCTGGCAAACATGGGCAAAATTAATGCACAAGGCTAGTCATCACTGCACTATTTCTAATAACAAAAGACCGGAACAATGCAATTATTCATCAAAAGGAGAAAAATTGAAAAAATATGGTACACACAAAATGGAATACTAGGTAGCTGTGAAAGGACCCATTTACTTCAATATTCTCTCTGACAATACCAATTAGAGTAAAAATTAATTTTATACAGGTTTGACTCTGGGTACCACATGTTTGAAGAGGGTCTCTGACACATCAGGTAAGTACCACAACAGGTAAAGTCAAACCAGCCTATGTCTATTAGAGTACTGTCTCTGAGCTCCCAGTTACAATTCAAGAAAGGAATTTGAAAATCACAACTTTCAAATACACCATACAGAAGTGTTAATAGTCATCATGCTGTACATGATTACTATTTTTTGTTTGTTTATTTATTTATATTTATAACTGTGAATTTGTACCTTATGACTACCTTTATCCAATTTCTCCTCACCACATCCCTAACTCTGGTAACCACAAATATGATCTCTTTTTCTCTTAGTTTTTCTTTTTTTTTTTTTTTTTAAGATTCCACATAGATGTGAGATCATACAAGTACGCATTTGTCTTTCTTATTCTATGTCACTTATAATGTTATCAAGGTCCACCCATGTTGTCACAATAAATAGGATTCCCTTAATGATATTCCATTATATATCATATCATATCATACCAATAATGTATTCCATTATATTATATATTTTATATGTATATGTAAAATATAATGGAATATTATTCAAATATATATATAACTTCCTGTCCATTCATCTGTCAGTGGGCATATAGGTTGTTTCCGTGTCTTGGCGCTCATAAATAATGCTACCATAAACATGGGGGTGAAGATATCACTTCAATATAGTGTTTTTTTCCCTTTACACATATTCACAGAAGTAGAATTGGTGGATCATATGGTAGTTCTATTTTTAATTTTATGAAGAAACTCCATACTCTTTTCCACTGTGCCTGTACCAATGTACCATCCTACCAACAGTGCACTAGAGTACTCTTTTCTCCACACCTTCACCAGTATTTTTTATCTCCTGTCTTCTTTATGTTATTCTATTAATTTTAAGTTGGGGTATAGTTGTTTTACTATGTAGTGTTAGTTTCTAGTGTACAGTGAAGTGGAGTTCCCTGTGCTATACAGCAGGTTCTCATTAGATATCTATTTTATACATATTAGTGTATATATGTCAATCCCAATCTCCCAATTCATGCTACTCCCCTTTTCCTCCCTTGGTGTTGATACATTTGTCCTCTACATCTGTGTCTCTATTTCTGCTTTGCAAACTTGTTCACCTGTACAATTTTTCTACATTCCACATATATGGGTTAATATACTATATTTGTTTTTCTCCTCCTGACTTCTCTCACTCTGTGTGACAGCTGCTAGGTCCATCCTTGTCTCTACAAATGACCCTATTTCATTCCATTTTATGGCTGAGTACTATTCCATTGTATATATGTACCACATCTTTACCTATTCACCTGTCAATGGACATTTAGGTTACTTCCATGACGTGGCTATTGTAAATAGTGTTGCAATGAACATTGGGGTGTCTGTGCCTTTATGAATTATGGTTTTCTCTGAGTATATGCCCTGTAGTGGGAATGCTGGGTCATATGGTAATCCTTTTTTTAGTTTTTTAAGGAAAGTCCATACTGTTCTCCATAGTGCCCGTATCAATTTACATTCCTATCAACAGTGCAAGAGTTCTTTTCTCCACAAATTCCCATTTCTCCACACCCTCTCCAGCATTTGTTGTTTGTAGATTTTCTCATGATGCCCATTCTAACCGGTGTGAAGTGATATCTCATTGCAGTTTCAATTTGCTTTCCTCTAATAATTAGTGATGTTGAGCATCTTTTCATGTGCCTCTTGGTCATCTGTATGTCTTTTTTGGAGAAATGTCTATTTAGGTCTTCCAGCCATGTTTTGATTGGGTTGTTTGTGTTTTTTTGATATTGAGCTGCGTGAGCACTTTATATATTTTGGAAATTAATATTTGCCTATTGATTCATTTGCAAATATCTTCTCCCTTTCTGAGGGTTGTCTTTTCGTCTTGTTTATGGTTTCCTTTGCTGTGCAAAAGCTTTTAAGTTTCACTAGGTCCCGTTTGTTTATTTTTGTTTTAATTTCCATTACTAGTAGGTGGGTCAAAAAAGATCTTGCAGTGATTTATTTCAAAGAGTGTTCTTCCTAAGTTTTCCTCTAAGAGTTGTATAGAGTCCGGTTTTACATTTAGGTTTTTATTCCATTTTGAGTTTATTTTTGTGTATGATGTTAGGGAGTGTTCTCATTTCATTCATTTACATTAGCTGCCCAGTTTTTCCAGCACCAATTATTGAAGAGACTGTCTTTTCTCCATTGTATATCCTTGCCTCCTGTGTAATAGATTAGCTGAGCATAGGTGCATGGGTTTATCTCTGGGTTTCTAACCTGATCCATTGATCTATATTTCTGTTTTTGTGCCACTATGTTATTGTCTAGATTACTGTAGCTTTGTAGTACAGTTTGAAATCAGGGAGTCTGATACTCCCAGGTCCGATTTTTTTTCCCCTCAAGATTGCTTTGGCTATTCTGGGTCTTCTGTGTCTCCATACAAATTTTAAGAGTTTTTTTTCTAGTTCTGTGGAAAATGTCACTGGTAATTTGATAGGGATTGCATTGAATTTGTAGATTGCCTTGGGTAGTACAGTCATTTTCACAATGTTGATTCTTCCATTACAAGAACAAGGTATATCCCTCCATCTATTTGTGTCACCTTTGACTTTTTTTTTTTTTTCATCAAAGTCTTAAATTTTTCTGACTGCAGGTCTTTTACCTTCTTAGGTATATTTATTCCTAGGTATTTTATTCATTTTATTGCAATGGTGAATGGGATTGTTTCCTTAATTTTTTGTCTGATCTTTCTAATTGTTAGTGTATAAGAATGCAAGAGATTTCTGTGCATTAATCTTGTGTCCTGAAATATTGCCAGAGTCAATGATTAGCTCTAGTAATTTTCTGGTGGCATCTTTAGGATTTTCTATGTATAGTATCATGTCATCTGAAAACTGTGACAGTTTTACTTCTTTTCCAATTTGGATTCCTTTTATTTATTTTTCTTCTCTGATTGCTGTGGCTAGGGTTTCCAAACCTATCTTGAATAATAATGATGAGAGTGGACATCCTGGTGTTGTTCCTGATCTTAGAAGAAATTCTTTCAGTTTTTCACCATTGAGAATGATGTTGGCTGTGGGTTTGTCATATATGGACTCTATTATATTGAGGTAGGTTCCCTCTAATCCTTCCTTCTGGAGAGTTTTTATCATAAATAGATGTTGAATTTTCTCAAAAGCTTTTTCTGCATCTATCAAGATGATCATATTGTTTTTATACTTCAATTTGTTAATGTGGTGTATCACATTGATGGATTTGCATATCTTGAAGAGTCCTTGCATTCCTGGGATAAATCCCACTTGATCATGATGTATGATCCTTTTAATGTGTTGTTGGATTCTGTTTCCTAGTATTTTGTTGAGGATTTTTGCATGATATTCATCAGTTATATTGGTCTGTAATTTTCTTTTTTTGTAATATCCTTGTCTGGTTTTGGTATCAGGGTGATGGTGGACTCATAGAGTGACTTTGGGATTCTTCCTTCCTCTCCTACTTTTTGGAAGAGTTTGAGAAGAATAGGTGTTAGCTCTTCTCTAAATGTTTCATAGAATTCACCTGTGAAGCCATCGTGTCCTGGACTTTTGTTGGTTGGAAGATTTTTAATCACAGTTTAAATTTCAGTGCTTGTGATTTGTTTGTTCATATTTTCTATTTCTTCCGAATTCAGTGTTTGAAGGTTGTACTTCTAAGAATGTGTCCATTTCTTTGAGGTTGTCCAGTTTATTGGTATATAGTTGCTTGTAGAATTCACATATAATACTTTGTATTTCTGTGGTTTCCATTGTAACTTCTCCTTTTTCATTTCTAATTTTATTGATTTGAGTCGTTTCCCTCTTTTTCTTGATGAGTGTGGTTAAAAGTTCATCAATTTTGTTTACCTTCTGAAAGAAACAGCTTTTATTTTTATTGATCTTTGCTATTGTTTCTTTGTTTCTATTTCACTTATTTCTGCTCTGATCTTTATGATTTCTTTCCTTCTTCTAACTTTGATGGGATTTTTTGTTCTTTCTGTAGTTCCTTTAGGTGTAAGGTTAGATTTTTATTTGAGATTTTTCTTGTTTCTTTAGGTAGGATTGTATTGCTATAGACTTTCCTCTTAAAACTGTTTTTGCTGCATCCCATAAGTTCTTGGTTGTCGTGTTTTAGTTGTCATTTTTCTCTAGGTATTTTTTGAGTTCCTCTTCAGTGATTTCATGGTTATTTAGTAACATAGTGTTTAGCTTCCATGTGTTTGTGTTTTTTTACAGTTTTTTTCCTGTAATTGATTTATAATCTCATTGCTTTGTCATTGGAAAAAATGCTTGATACAATTTCAGTTTTCTTAAATTTACCAAGACTTGATTTATGACCCAAAGTGTGATCTATCCTGGAGAATATTCCCTGTGCACTTGAGAAGAAAGTATAATCTGCAGTTTTCGGATATAATGTCCTATAAATATTAGTTAAATCTATCTGGTCTCTTGTGTCATTTGAAGCTTGTGTTTCCTTATTAATTTTTTGTCTGGTTGATCCGTCCATTAGTGTAAGTGAGGTGTTAAAATCCCGCACTATTTTTGTGTGTCTGTCAGTTTCCCCTTTTACAGCTCTTAGTATTTGTCTTATGTATTGTGGTGTTCCTATGTTGGGTTCTTATATATTTATAATTGCTATATCTTCTTCTTGGATTGATCCCTTGATCATTATGTTGTGTCCTTCCTTGTCTCTTGTAACTCTCTTTATTTAAAGTTTATTTTATCTAATATGAGTATTGTTACTCCAGCTTTATTTTGATTTCTATTTGTATGGAAAAACTTTTCCATCAAATCTCTTTCAATTTGTATGTGTCCCTAGGTCTGAAGTGGGTCTCTTGTAGACAGCATATATACAGGTCTTGTTTTTGTATCCATTCAGCCAGTCTGTATCTTTTGGTTGGAGCAATTAATCCATCCATGTTTAAGGTAGTTACCGATATGTATGTTCCAATTACCATTTTCAAAATTGTTTTGGGTTTGTTTTTGTAGGTCTTTTTCTTCTCTTGCATTTCCTGCTTAGAGTAGTTCCTTTGGTCTTTGTTGTTGATCTGATTTGGTAGTGCTGAATTCTCGTAGCTTTTGCTTGTCTCTAAAGCTCTTGATTTCTCCATCAAATCTGAATGAGATCCTTGCTGGGTAGAATAATATTGGTTGTAGGTTTTTCATTTTCATCACTTTAAATATATCCTGGCATTCTATTCTGGCCTGCAGTGTTTCTGATCAAACATCAGCTGATAACCTTATGGGGATTCCCTTGTATGTTATTTGTTCCTTTTCCCTTGCTGTTTTTTGATATTTTTTCTTTGTATTTAATTTTTGATAGTTTGATTAATATATGTTTTGTTGTGTTTTTCCTTGGGTTTATTCTGTATTGAACTTTGTGCTTCATAGACTTGACTATTTTCTTTCCCATATTAAGGAAGTTTTCAACTATAATCTCTTCAAACATTTTCTCAGACACTTTCTCTTTCTCTTCTTCCTCTGGGATCCCTATAATTTGAATGTTGGTGTGTTTAATGTTTCCTCTGGGACTGTCCTGAATTATTTTCATTCTTTTTCTTTATTCTGCTCCACCACAGTTATTTCCACCATTCTATCTTCCAGATCACTTATCCGTTTTCCTGCCTCAGTTATATTCTGCTATTGATTCCTTCTAAGGTATTTTTAATTTCAGTTATTGTGTTATTCATCACTTTTTTTTCTCTTTAGTTCTTCTAGGTCCTTGTTAAACGTTTCTTGTATTTTCTCCATTACATTTCCGAGATTTTGGGTCATCTTAAGTATCATTACTCTGAATTCTTATTCAGGTAGACTGCCTATTTCCTCTTCATTTGTCTGGTCTTGTGGGCTTTTATATCGCTCCTTCATCTGCTGCATATTTCTCTGTCTCCTCACTTTGTTTAACTTACTTTTTTAGGGGTCTCCTTTTTACAGGCTGCATGTTCATAGTTCCTCTTATTTCCAGTGTCTGTGCCCAGTGGGTAAGGTCATTCCAGTGTATTGTGTAGGTTTCCTGATGGGGGCGCTGGTGCCTGTGTTCTGGTGGGTTGAGCAGGATCTTGTCCCTCTGGTGGACAGGGCCATGTCCAGTGGTGTGTTTGGGGCTGTCTGTGAGCTTAGTATGACATTAGGCAGCCTGTTTGCTAATGGATAGGATTGTGTTCCTGTCTTGCTAGTTGTTTGGTTTGAGGCATCCAGCACTGGAGCTTGTTGGCTGTTGGGTGGACCTGGGTCTTAGTATTGAGATGGTGACCTCTGGGAGAGCTCTCACTTATTAATATTCCATGGGGATTGGAGTTCCCTGGTGGTCCAACGTCCTGGACTCTACTCTCCCACATCAGAATCTCAGGCCTGACCCCTGGCTAGGGCGCCAAGACACCACAAGCTGCACAGCCCAGAAGAAAGGAAAAACAAAGAAAGAGAAAATGAACAGAAAAAAACCCCATGACAAATGGTAAAAACAAAACTAAACAGACAAAATCTGACAATGAAGCACACACACACACTGTCATAAAAAGAAAAAAAAAGGAAACAAACGAATAAACAAACCCGAAAATGAAAACAGACATTAAAAACTAAACTAATGAAAACAAATCATACACAGAAAGAAAAATAAAAAAGGCAAAGAAAGCATAAAAGAAACACACAAAAAACGATCAAAAAGGTGTGTAAAAACAAAAGAAAAATGAAAAACTACAAAACAACAAAGAAGTAGAAATAGAAAAAATATATACTAAATTTTAAAATAAGATAGAAACAAAGGAAAATGAAGGAAAAAAGAAAAACAAGGAGAAAACACAGTATAAGACAAAATACAGTAGAGGTAGGAAAAAATAAAATAAAAATATATTAAAAATAAAAGCATAAAAAACAAAAGGAAAAGTAAAAAAATATAAAAATATAAAAAGACAACAACAGAACAAGAGAAAAAATGTAGTAATAATAATAATATTTTCTTGTGACCTTAGCTGTCAGTTTCCTTCCCCCAACAGTGAGCCTCCCCCAACAGTGAGCCACCCCCAATCCCTGCTTACCCAAGAAGTCCTTCAATGCTTCTAGGTAGGTCTCTGGACCTGCTGTGGGCACTGTGGGGCCAGCTCAGATTCTGGTCTGCCCTTACTCCAGTGTTCACTTGCCCTCAAAGTCCACAGTTTCCCCCAAGGTCCACAGCCTCTATTGTGGGAACCCTCATTGTCTATTCAGATATTCCACAGATGCAGGGTTTACCAAGCTGATTGTGGGGATTTAATCAGTTGCTCCTGTGGCTGCACAGAGATATTTCCCTTCTCCTTTTTGGTTGCATGGCCCTTGGTGTTCAGCTTTCGTTTTGGCCCCACCTCTGCATATGGGTCACCCTCAAGCATCTGTTCCCCATCCAGGCAAAAGGGAATGAAAGCAGTGGCTGATTAGGGCTCACTTGCTGACTAAGGCCGGGGTGAGGGAGGGATAAGGCCATCACAATTAGGATATGCATGTAATGGCTGTGGCAGCAGAGGAGGGCATGAAGTTGCAACAGCCTGAGGTGTGCCATTTGTTCTCCTGGGGAACTTAGCCCCAGATCATGGGAGCCTCGGCAGTGGTGGGCTGCACAGTCTCCCAAGAAGTTGTCGGCCATGACCTGCATGGAAATCATGTAGGTGGTGCCCTGCCATCTGTGAGCACATGGAGCTAGAAGCTCCTGTGGCAGCCCATCCATCTCCTTGTACGCCCTGCAACAATGGTCCCTTGCCTCTTGAGCAGGTCCAGAATTTTCCCAGATTCCCTCCTGGCTAGCTGTGGTGCACTAGCCCTCTTGGGCTGTCTTCACGCAGCCAACCCCAGCCCTATCCCTGGGGGCTGACTTCTGAAGCCCAAGCCTCAGTACCCGGTCTGCACTCAACCCAGCAGGCAAGCAGACAAGCATCTCAGGCTGGTGAGTGCTGGTTGGCACCTATCCTCTCTACGGGATTCTCTCCACTTTCCCTCCACATCCCTTTTGCTGCCCTCTCCTCTGAGGCTCCGAAGCTCCCCACCCCCTGTTCCCGCCAGTGAGGGGGCTTCACAGTGTGTGGAAACTTTTCCTCCTTCACAGCTCCCTCCCAGAAGAGCAGGTCCCATCCTGATTCCTTTGTCTCTTTTTTTTTCTTTTTTCTTTTGCCCTACCCAGGTACATGGAGATTTTCTTGCTTTATTGGAAGTCTGAGGTCTTCTGCCAGCGTTCAGTAGGTGTTCTGTAGGAGTTGTTCCACATGTAGATGTATTTTTGATGTATTTTTGGGGAAGAAGGTGATCTCCATGTCTTACTCCTCTGCCATCTTGAAGGTCCTCTCTCCTGTCTTCTTGATGATAACTATTCTAACAACGTTATATGACACCTCATTATGGTTTTGATTTGCATTCCCCTAATGATTAGTGATGTTGAGCACATTTTGATACACCTGTTGGTCATTCATTTATCTTCTTTGGAAAAATGCCCATTCAGGCCCTTTGCCCATTTTTAACTAGATTACTGGGATTTTGTTTTGTTTTCTTCCATTGCTATTTTTTCCATATACCATTAGTAAATATTTTTTCCATTCCATAGGTAATCTTTTCATTCTGTTCATTTCATTCATCCAATTAATTCCTGTTTCTTTTGCTGTGCAGAAGCTTTTTAGTTTGATATAGATCCACTTGTTTATTTTTTATTTTTTTGCTTGTGATTTACGTGCCATATTGAAAAAATCATTGCCAAGACCTCATCAAGGAGATTTTCTGCTATGTTTTCTTCTAGGAGTTTTATGGGTTTTGGTCTTACATTTCAGTCTTTAACCAATTTTGAGTTAATTTTAGTGACTGATGTAAGAGAGGGGTTTAGTTTCATTCTTTTACACATGAACATACAATTTTCCCAGAACCATTTATTGAAGAGACAGTCTTTTCTCCACTGAGTATTTATGGCTCCTTTCTCAAGTAATATTTGTCTGTATTCATGGGTTTATTTATGGGCTCTCAATTCTGTTGCATTAATCTAGGTGTCTGTTTTTTATGCAAGTACCATACTGTTTTTATTATTATATTTTTATAATATAGCATGAAATCAGAAAGTGTATTGTCTCCTAATTTGCTCTTCTAACTCAGGATTATTTTCACTTTTTGAGGTCTTTTGTGGTTCCATATAAATTTCTAGAATTGTTTTTTCCTACTTCTGTAAAAATGCCATTGGAATCTTGATAGGGATTCCATTGAATCTATAGATGGTTTGAATGGACATTTTAACAATATTAATTTTTCCAATCCACAAACATGGGATATCTTTTTATTTATTTGTGTCTTCTTCAATGTCTCTCATCAGTGTCTTACAGTTTTCCGTGTAGAAATTTTTCACTTCCTTGGTTAAATTTATTCCAAAATATTTTTTTGTATTTGATGCTATTGGAAACTGGATGGTTTCTTTTTTTCAGATAATTTGTTATTAGTTCATGTAAATACTATTGATTTTTGTATGATAATTTTGTATCCTAGAACTTTACTAAATGGATAGATTAGATCTAACAATTTTTGGTAGAGTACTAGGATTTTCTATGGATAAAATCATGTCATCTAGAAATAGACAATTTTAATTCTTCCTTTTCAATTTTGATGTCTTTTATTTCTCTTTCTTTCTGATTGCTCTGGCTGGGACTTCCAGTACTATGTTGAATAGGAGTGGTGAAAGTGGACACCCTTGTCTTGTTCCTGATCTTAGAGGAAAAGCTCTCAACCTTTAACCATTGAGTATGATATTAGCATGGGTTTGTCACATATGATTTTTATTCTGCTGAGGTACATTCCTTCTATAACTGATATGTTGAGAATTTTCTTTATGAATGAGCTCTGAATTTTGTCAAGTGCTTTTTCTGCATCTATTGAGATGATAATATTATTCTTTCACTCCACTCTAATAATGTGATGCATTACATTGATTGATTTGCATATATTCAACCATCCTTTCACGCCAGGATAAATCTCATTTGATCAAGATGAATAATTTTTTTAATGTACTGCTGAATCCTATTAGCTAGTATTTTATTGAGAATCTTTGTTTCCCGTATTCATCAGGGATATTGGCCTGTAGGTTTCTTTTCTAGTAGCCTTCATTTATGGTTTTCATATCAGGATAATGCTGACCTTGTAAAATGAGTTTGGAAGGGTTCGCTTCTCTTTAATATTTTGCAAAATTTAAGAAGGATTTCTGTCCATTTTCTTTAAATATTTGGTAAAATTAACCAGTGAAGCCATCTGATCTCGAGCTTTTCTTCATTGGGAAATATTTTATTACTGATTCAATCTCCTTACTAGTAATTGTTCTATTCATATTTTCGATTTCTTTCTGATTCACTCTTGGTAAGTTGTATGTTTCTAAGATTTTTTCCATTTCTTCTAGGTTGTCCAGTTTGTTAGTGTAGAGTTGTTCATAGTAGCCTCTTATGATCCTCTGAATTTCTATGGCATTAGATTTAATGTCTCCTTTTTTGTTTATAATTTTACTGATTTGGCTCCTTTCTCTTTCTTACTTTGTTAGACTACCTAAGTGTTTGTTCATTTTGTTTATCTTTTCAAAGAATCAACTCTTAGTTTGTTTAACCTTTGCTATATTTTTCTGTCTTCTATTTAATCTATAATGGTATAGTCTTTATTATCTCTTTTCTTCTGTTAACTTTGCGTTCAGCTTTTTTCCTTTTTTCTGGTTCCTTAATGAATAGAGTTAGGTTTTTAATTTGGGATCTTTTTTGCTTCTTAATGTAGGTATTTACTGCTATGAACTTCCCTCTTAGATTGCTTTTTTGCATGCCATAAATTCTGGTATATTGTGTTTCAATTTTCATTTGTCTCAAAAAACCTGTTTTTTATTTCCCCTTTAATTTATTCTTTGATCCATTGGTTGTTCAGGAGAGTTATTTAATTATCATATGTTTATGAATTTTCTAACTTTCCTCTTGTTGATTTTGAGTTTTATACCATTGTGATCAGATAAGATACTTGGTATGGTTTCACTCTTCCTGAATTTGCTAAGATTTGTTTTGTGCCCTAACACATGGTCTATCCTAGAAAATGTTCCATGTGTGCTTGAGAAAAAAATGTGTATTCTGATATTGTTAGATAGAATGTTCTGTATATGTCTGAAGTTCTATTTGGTCTATAATGTTATTTAAATGTGCTGTTATCTTATTCATTCTTGTTTAGGTGAGCTATCCATTGTTGAGAGTGCGGTATTAAAGTGCCCAACTATTATTGTATTGCTATATATTTCTCCTTTTAGCTCTGTTAGTTTTTGATTTATATATTTAGGTGCTCTAATGTTGAGCATATAAATATTTACAATTGTTATCTCTTTTTGATGTATTGACAACTTTATCATCATATAATGACCTTATTTGTCTTTTTCACCATTTTTTAGTTTACAGTAAATTATATGAATAGCTACCCCTGCTTTCTTTGGTTAAATTTTGCTTGAAATGTCTTTCTATACCACTTCACTCTCACTCTATGTGTGTCTTTAATGCTAAAGTCAGTTTCTTATAGGCAGGATACCATTGAATTTTGAGGGTTTCTTAAAATCCATTCAGCCATTCTGTCTTTTAAATGAATAATTTACTCTGTTTACATGTAAAGTTACCACTGATAAGTAAGGGCTTACTAATACCATTTTGTTAATTGTTTTCTGATTGTTTTGTAGATCCATTGTTCCTTGTTTCTTTTTTTGAATTTTATTTTATTCATTTTTTTTATACAGCAGGTTCTTAGTTATCCACTTTATACATAATAGTGTATATATGTCAATCCCAATCTCCCAATTCATCAAAGTACAATCAACCCCTCTGCCACTTTTCACCGTTGGTGAGAATACATTTGTTCTCTGCATCAGTGTCTCAATTTCTGTCCTGCAAACTGGTTCATCAATGCCATTTTTCTAGGTTCCAGAAATATGCAATAATATATGATATTTATTTCTCACTTTCTGACTTACTTCACTCTGTATGACAGTCTCTAGATCCATCCACGTCTCTACAAATGACCCAATTTCATTCCTATTTATGGCTGAGAAATAATCCATCATATATATGTACCACATCTTCTTTATCCATTCATCCGTCGAGGGACATTTAGGTTGCTTCCATTTCTTGGCTATTGTAAATAGTGCTGCAATGAACATTGGGGTACATGTGTCTTTTTGAATTATGGTTTTCTCTGGGTATATGCCCAGTAGTGGGAATGCTGGGTCATAAAGTAATTCTATTTTTCATTTTTCAAGGAAGCCCTCTATTGTTCTCCATAGTAGTTGTATCAAGTTACAATCCCACCAACACTGCAAGAGGGTTCCCTTTACTCCACACCCTCTCCAGCCTTTGTTGTTTGTAGATTTTCTAATGATGCACATTCTAACTGGTGTGAGGTGACACCTCATTGTGGTTTTGATTTGCATTTCTCTAATAAATAGTGATGTTGAGCAGCTTTTCATGTGCTTCTTGGCAATCTGTGTGTCTTCTTTGGAGAAATGTCTATTTAGGTCTTCTGCCCATTTTTGGATTGGGTTGTTTGCTTTCTTAATATTGAGCTGCATGAGCTGTTTCTATATTTTGCAGATTAATCTTTTGTCCGTTGATTCATTTGCAAATATTTTCTCCCATTCTTAGGGTTGTCTTTTCATCTTGTTTACAGTTTCCTTTGTTGTGCAAAAACTTTCACGTTTCATTAGGTCCCAATTGTTTATTTTTGTTTTTATTTCCATTATTCTAGGAGGTGGATCAAAAAATATCTTGCTGTGATTTATGTCAAATAGTGTTCTTCCTGTTTTCCTCTAAGAGTTTTATAGTATCTCGTCTTACATTTAGGTCTCTAATCCAGTTTGAGTCTACTTTTGTGTATGGTGTTAGGGAATTTTCTAACTTCAGTCTTTTACATGGAGCTGTCCAGTTCTCCCAGCACCACTTATTGAAGAGACCGTCTTTTCTCCATTGTATATCCTAGCCTCCTTTGTCATAGATTAGTTGACCATCAGTGCATAGATTTTCCTTTGGGCTTTCTATCTTTTTCCATTAATCTATATTTCTGTTTTTGTGCAAGTACCATATTGTCTTGATTACTGTATCTTTATAGTATAGTCTGAAGTCAGGGAGCCTGATTCCTCCAGCTCCTTTTTTTCCCCTCAAGACCGCTTTTGCTATTAGGAGTGTTTTGTGTCTCCATACAAATTTTAAGATTCTTAGTTCTAGTTCTGTGAAAAATGGCATTGGTTATTTAATACAGATTGCATTGAATCTGTAGATTGCTTTTGGTATTGTAGTCATTTTCACAATTTTATTCTTCCAATCCAAGAACATGGTATATCTCTCCATCTGTTTGTATCGTCTTTAATTGCTTTCATCAGTGTCTTATAGTTTTTTGCATACAGGTCATCTGTCTCCCTAGTTAGGTTTATTCCTAAGTATTTTATTCTTTTTGTTACAATGGTAAATAGGAGTGTTTCCTTCATTATTTCTTTCAAATATTTCATCATTAGTGTATAGGAATGCAAGAGATTTTTGTGCATTAATCTTGTATCCTGCAACTTTACCAAATTCATTGATTAGCTCTAGTAGTTTTCTGGGGGCATCTTTAGGATTCTCTATGTATAGTATCATGTCATCTGCAAACAGTGACAGTTTTAATTCTTCATTTCCAATTTGTATTCCTTTTATTTCCTTTTCTTCTCTGATTGCCATGGCTAGGACTTCCAAAACTATGTTGAATAATACTGGTGAGAGAAGACATCCTTGTCTTCTTCCTGATATTAGAAGAAACGCTTTCAGTTTTTCACCATTGAGGATGATGTTTGCTGTGGATTTGTCATATAAGGCCTTTATTATGTTGAGGTAGGTTCCCTCTATGCTCACTTTCTGGAGAGTTTTATCATAAATAGGTGTTGAATTTTGTCAAAAGCTTTTTCTGCATCTATTGAGATGAGCATATGCTTTTTCTTCTTCACTTTGTTAATATGGTGTTGATTGATTTGTGTATATTGAAAAATTCTTGTATCCCTGGGATAAATCCCACCTTATCATGGTGCATGATACTTTTAATGTGTCATTGGATTTTGTTTGCTAGTATTCTGTTGAGGATTTTTGCATCTATGTTCATCAGTGATACTGGTCTTTAATGGTTTTTTTTCGTAGTATCTTTGTCTGGCTTGGATATCAGGGTGATGTTGGCATCATAGAATGAGTTTGGGAGTGTTCCTTCCTCTGAAATTTTTTTGGAAGAGTTTGAGAAGGCTGGGTGTTAGCTCTTCTCATAATATGTGATAGAATTCACCTATTTAGCCAACTGGTCTTCGACTTTTGTTTGTTGGAAGATGTTTAATCACAATTTCAATTTCATTACTTGTGATTGGTCTGTTCATATTTTCTATTTCTTCCTGGTTCAGTCTTGGGATGCTGTTCCTTTCTAAGAATTTGTCCATTTCTTCCAAGTTGTCAATTTTATTGGCATATAATTGCTTATAATATTGTCTTAGGATGCTTTGTATTTCTGCAGTGTCTGTTGTAACTTTTCCTTTTTCATTTCTAATTTTAATGATTTGAGTCCTCCCCCTCTTTTTCTTAATGAGTCTGGCTAATGGTTTATCAATTTTGTTTATCTTCTCAAAGAACCAGTTTTTAGTTTTATTGATCTTTGCTATGTTTTCTTTGTTTCTATTTCATTTATTTCTTTCCTGATCTTTAATGATTTCTTTCCTTCTACTAACTTTGGGTTGTGTTTGTTCTTCTTCCTCTAGTACTTTTAGGTGTCATGTTAGATTGTTTATTTGAGGTGTTTCTTGTTTCTTGAGGTAGGATTGTATTGCTATAATCTTACCTCTTAGGACTGCTTTTACTGCATCCCATAGGTTTTGGATCATCGTGTTTTCATTTTCAATTGTATCTAGGTATTTTTTGATTTTCTCTTTGATTTCTTTAGTGATCTCTTGGTTATTTAGTAACGTACTGTTTAGCCTCCATGTGTTAGTTTTTTTTACATTTTTTCCCTGTAATTGATTTCTAATTTCATAACATTGTGATCAGTAAAGATGCTTGATAGGGTTTCAACTTTCTTACATTTACTGAGGCTTGATTTGTTACACAAGATGTGATCAATCTTGGAGAATGCTCCATGCTCACTTGAGAAGAGTGTAATATGTTGTTTTTCGATGGAATTTCCTATAAATATCAATTAAATTTATCTGGTCTATTGTGTCATTTAAAGCTTGTGTTTCCTCATTAATTTTATGTTTGGATGATCTGTCCACTGGTGTAAGTGAGGTGTTAAAGTCCCCCAGCATTATTGTGTTAGTGTCAATTTCCTCTTTTATAGCTGTTAGCAGTTGCCTTATGTATTCAGGTGCTACTATGTTGGGTGCATATATATTTATAATTACTATATCTTGTGCTTGGATTGATCCCTTGATCATTATGTAGATTCCTTCCTTGTCTCTTGTAACATTCTTTATTTTAAAGTCTATTTTATCTGATATGAGTATTGCTACTGCAGTTTCTTTTTGATTTCCATTTGCATGGAATATCTTTTTCCATCCCCTCACTTTCAGACTGTATGTGTCCCTAGGTCTGAAGTGGGTCTCTTCTAGACAGCATGTGTATTGGTCTTGTTTTTGTATCTATTCCACAAGCCTGTGTCTTTTGGTTGAAACATTTAATCCATTCACGTTTAAGGTAATTTTGGATATGTATGTTCCTATTGCCATTTACTTAATTGTTTGGGGTTTCTTTTTATAGGTCCTTTTCTTCTCTTGTGTTTCCCACTTAGGGAAGTTCCTTTAGCATTTTTTGTTGAACTGGTTTGGTGGTGCTGAATTCTCTTAGATTTGCTTGTCTGTAAAGCTTTTGATTTTTCCGTTGAATCTGAATGAGATCCTTGCTAGGTAGAGTAATATTGGTTGTAACTTCTTCCCTTTCATCCCTTTAAATATGTTATGCCACTCCCTTCTGGCATGTAGAGTTTCTGCTGGGAAATCAGCTGTTAACCTTATGGGAGTTCCCTTGTATGTTATTTGTCATTTTTCCCTTGCTGCTTTCAATTATTATTATTTGTCTTTAATTTTTACCAATTTGCTTACTATGTGTGTTGGTGTGTTTCTCCTTGGGCTTATCCTGTATGGGACTCTCTGTGCTTCCAGGACTTGGGTGGCTATGTCCTTCCCCATGTTAGGGAAGTATTTGACTATAATCTCTTCAAATATTTTCTCAGGACCTTTCTCTCTCTCTTCTCCTTCTGGGACCTCTGTAATGCGAATGTTGTTGGGTATAATGTTGTCTCAGAGGTCTCTTAGGCTGTCTTCATTTATTTTCTTTCTTTTTTCTTTATTCTGTTCTTCAGCAGTGAATTCCACCATTCTGTCTTCCAGGTCACTTATCCGTTCTTCCACCTCAATTATTCTGCTGTTGATTCCTTCTAGTGTAGTTTCCATTTCAGTTATTGTATTGTTCATCTCTGTTTGTTTGTTCTTTAATTCTTCTAGGTCTTTGTTAAACATTTCTTGCATCATCTTGATCTTTGCCTCCATTCTTTCTCTGAGGTCCTGGATCATCTTCACTGTTATTATCCTGAATTATTTTTCTGGAAGGTTGCCTATCTCCACCTCTTTTAGTTATTTTTCTAGGGGTTTACCTTGTTCCTTCATCTGGTACATAGCCCTTTCCCTTTTCATCTTGTCTATCTTTCTGTGAATGTGGGTTTTGTTCCACAGGGTGCAGGATTGTAGTTCTTCTTGCTTCTAGTGTCTGTCTTCTGGTGGATAATGCTATCTAAGAGGCTTGTACAAGTTTTCTGATGGCAGGGACTGGTGGTGGGTATAACTGGCTGTTGCTCAGTGGGCAGAACTCAGTAAAAGTTTAATCCACTTTTGTGCTGATGTGTGGGTCTGGGCTCCCTCCCTGTTGCTTGTTTGGACTAAATCAACCCAACACTGGAGCCTACCTGGGATCTTTGTTGGAGCTAGTGGTGGACTCTGGGAGGGCTGAAGCCAAGGAGTACTTTCCATAACTTCTGCTGCCAGTGTCCTTGTCCTCTCAGTGAGACACAGCCACCCCCACCTCTGCAGGAGATCCTCCAGCACTAGCAGGTAGGTCTGGTTCAGTCTCTTATGGGGTCACTGTTTTTTCCCCTGTGTCCCAATGCACACTACTTTGTGTGTACCCTTCCAGAGTAGAGTCTGCTTCCCCCAGTCCTGTCGAGGTCCTGTAATCAAATCCAGCTAACCTTCATAGTCTGATTCTCTAGGATTTCCTCCTCCCGTTGCTGGACCCCCAGGTTGGGAAGGCTGACGTGGGGCTCAGAACCTTCACCTCAGTGGGTGGACTTCTGTGGTATAAGTGTTGTCCAGTTTGTGAGTCACCCACCCAGCAGTTATGAGACTTGGTTGTATTGTGATAGTGCCTCTCCTACCATCTCATTGTTACTTCTGCTTTGTCTTTGGAAGTGGGGTATCTTGTTTTGTGAGTTCCAGTGTCTTCCTGTTGATGATTTTTCAGCAGTTAGTTGTGATTCTGGTGCTCTTGCAAGAGGGAGTGAGAGTATGTTCTTCTACTCTGCCATCTTCAACACGCACATGCTCCTTGTTTCTTATCCTGCTGCCTTGTGTGTGTGTGTGTGTGTGTGTGTGTGTGGTGTGTGTGTGTTTGTGATCTAATGTCTTTTGGTATCAATATGCTATGACTTCCTTACCCAGTTGTTCTGTGTAATTATTACAGACTTTTCCTTTGTGGTTACCATGAGGCTTATACAAAATATCTTAAACTTATAGCACCATTTTATACTGAACACAACTTAACTTCAAAATAATTTATAAATTTTACACTTTTACTTCTCCTACCCTTCATATTTTAAGTTAATGCTGTTACTATTTAGATGTTTTTTCGTATTGTGTAACTAATAACAGAATATTGTAGTTATGGTTATTTTTGCTGTTCTTTTTTTAACTTTTAAACTGGAGTTATGTGTAAATTATGCACCACTATTACCATATAGTAGAAAATAACTATGGTCATATATTTACCTTTGCCAGTGAGATTTATGTTTTTATGATGTTAATTGTTATTCTTTTACTTTCACTCATAAAACTCCCTTTGGCATTTCTTACAAGGCATGTCTCATGATAATGAACTCCTTCAGCTTTTGTTTGTGTGGACAATTATTTATCCCTCCTCCTTCATTTCTGAAGGACACCTTCACTGGGTATATAATTCTTGGTTGACAGTTTTTTTCTTTCAATATTTTGGATGTCATCTCATTCGCTCCTGGCCTGAAAAGTTTTTTTGAGAAATCTACTGATAGTCTTATGGGGATTCTCTGTATGTAATTACTCTCTTTTCTCTTGCTGCTCTTAAAATTATTTCTTTGTCTTTGATTTTTGACAACTTAATTACAATATATCTCATTGTATTCCTATTTGGGTTCAACCTATTTGAAATCCTTGTGCCTCATGATCTGGATGTCCATCTCTCTCCCTATGTTTGGGAAGTTTTCAGCTATTTTTGCTTTATATGTTTCTTCTGCCTCCTTCTCTTTCGCTTCCCCTTCTGGAATTGCCATAATATAAATATTGTTTCTTTTCACTCTGTTCCATAATTCCCATAGGTTTTATTTACTCTTTTCCATTTTTTTTCTGTTTTTTACTTCTCTTACTGGGTAATTTCTAATGTCTTATCC
The DNA here is from genome assembly GCF_003031525.2 of Neophocaena asiaeorientalis asiaeorientalis. Lineage (NCBI taxonomy): Eukaryota > Metazoa > Chordata > Mammalia > Artiodactyla > Phocoenidae > Neophocaena > Neophocaena asiaeorientalis. The sequence continues at coordinate 27,799 of NW_020172798.1, read as the reverse complement.
TCCCTGTCGCTGATTCTTTCCTCTGCATGTTTGAGTCTACTCTTGAAATTCTCTATTGAATTCTTCAATTAAGTTTTCTTAATTTATGTTTTAACTCTAGGATTTTTAGCGTGTGTGTGTGTGTGTGTGTCTGTGTGTGTGTCTGTGTGTGTGTTTATGTTTACTATTTCCGTATTGAACTTCTGGTTTTGTTCATACATTGTTTTTCTAATTTCGTTTAGTATATGTCTGTGTTTTCTTGTAGTTCACTAAGCTTCCTTAAGAGGATTATTCTGAATTCTTTGACAGTTCATAGATCTCCATTTCTTTAGGGTCATTTTTTGAAGCTTCATTAGTTTCCTTTAGCAGTGTCAAATTTACCTGATATTTTTTTTGTAGACTCTGAGTCCTTTAAAAATGCATCTGCATTTTAAAAGTAACTGAGCACATTTTCCAGACTTACAGGCTTGCTTCTTCACCAGCCTACTCAGTTTGCATTTCTGTGTGTCTTCTGGTAGTGTCCTTGGGCAGGTGGGACCTGCTATTATGGTTTATTTGGGGATGAGGTAACTGTTTGAGCTCTGAAGAGAAGGATGAGGTGGTGTGCATCTGGCTGAGAACACTTGGATAAGACTTCTGGCTTGGTTTCCTACCCAAGTGAGACTGTAAGACGGGCTCTATGATTGCCTGGATTCTCTGGTCAGGCTTATTAAGTGATCGGGGTGGGTACTATATTCAATAGTAGACAGGGCTGTGAATTAGCTCACCTGACTTAGAAGGGCAAAAGGATGGGGCCCAGAGCCTGTACAGCTCATTGTTTGGGGACCTTAATTAGGCAAGAATGCACATTGAATTCCCTGGTCAGGTGAGGCCACCAGTTTTTTCTCTGCAGAGAGGAGAAATAATGACCTGTGCTCTCTGTTAAAGTTCCACTGTACATAGGTCTGTTGAATGGGCTACACAGCTTCCTGTGTGCTCTGGTTAAGTTCCCTGGTTGGACTGGCTGAAGGCTGTATTCAGCAAAGAGCAGGGTCCCAGGCATAGCTGGAGAATCTTCTCTAGAGCTGTTAAAGCTCTTTGTTGTCTTAATTCAAGTTGACCCACACCCCACATTTCCTGATCAAACAAGGCCACTGGCTTGGATTTCAAAGCTCTCAGTTCTGTTGCTCTTCTCCAAGCTCAAGCACTGCTGGGCTGCACAGCTAACAGGAGTTGTTACCAGCCTTGCTTAAAGATATTTTAAAAAAAATAAGGGAACATCATTAACAACTTTACACCAACAATGTTGAAAATTTCATTCAAACTCCGATTTAACAGGGAAATATAGCTTATAAAAATGACAAGAATTAATATATTTCATTTTAGAAGAAGAAATATAAAACCAGATTAAACTTTTAATTATTAAAGACATGGAACCAGTTGTTTTAAAAATCTACAACCAAATCAAACCAGTGTAACATTGATGCCATAGCACAGGAGAAAGAGGTGGCCACTTTCAAGCAGAAAAGAAAAAAAAAAATCAGCGAAAATCCTAATGAACACTTAACAGCCAAATGTGTGTTATCACAACAGTCTACAATGACAAAACATAAGAGGAATTTTCATATTTTTTCCATAGGCCTCAAAAGTGCTCATAAGAAAGACTGGGGGCATACCAGGAGAGAACCTCCCTCAGTGATACAGGTATGCAGAGGGTGATCAGCTGCCTACAGAGAACAAGTACAAAACTTCACTTGCTTCCCCAGGTCCTTCTCTCCTACAAGCCAAAATCTGTAAGCTATGAAAGGGGAAGCAACAAAAGATGTTGTGCTCAGGAGAGTTGAAAATATCCACTGCTACTTCAAGAGGATGACAAGCAAAACACTTGGATCTCTTGAGAGGAGTAGGAAATGTACTTCCCCAAAAGACATAGTAAAAACAATCCATTTCTGTTGGAGGAAATGTAGAGGGGAAAACTCTATACTCCTAAGCGATGAGGAAATAAAAAACTTTCTTGGGTTCAAGACCCTATACTAATACTCAGCAGATGACTGCTACTGCTAGGGGAGGGACATGAATCTCCCACTAAGACCATCACAGATACAAAGCAGTGTTTGTCACAGGGAGGATGGCCAGGGATGTTGAGAAAGACCCATTTCATACACCAAGGCATACAAGACCTGCCTAAGACTGCACCAAGAAAACAGTTTCTCCATCTCCACCATAAGCCTAGCACCCAGTAACAAGCAACAGTAGTCTACCACTGGTTAAGGAAAAAGATCAGGGAGGGAAAGCCCTCGGTGGCACAAGCATACAAGGATGGCTGAAAGATATGGAGGAAGCAGGAACTGAGAGAGACCCTTCAGCACTGGGGCCCCACTTTAAGCACACAATAATAGAAACATGCTAATTCTAGAAGAATTTGAAGCATATATTACACTGACAATATTGGCAGCAGCAGCAAAACTCAAACCCAGCTTCTCTGGAGTAAACTGACTCAAAATTTCATACTAACAATCTGACAGGAGAAGACACATGCGCATTTTCAGACATAAATATTACTTTTCTCTGTGTCTTCTGTTCTTCTATCCATTATGTTTAGCATTCAATCAAAAATTTTGAGATACACACACACACACATAAAAGATAAACAGGAAAAAAACATTATCAAGATAAAAGGCAATCAAGAAAACCAGACACAGAGCTGACCAAGAAGCTGGAGCACTCAGAAAGGAATTTGAAAATAACTGATTAATAGGTTAAAGAATATAGTGGAAAAGAGAGACTACAAGCATGAACTGATGGCTAATTCAGCAGAGAGATGGACATCACAAAAAGTCAAATGGGACTGTGGCCTAGGGAATATAATTTCTCCCACTGCGTGCAATTATAAATCTTTAAGAGAATGCATGGGGGCAGATATCTGAACACTTGAAGACATTAATGGTGGTGGCTGAGCAGGTGCCTAGAACTCTGAGGGAAAATAACCATTCTTTCTGACCAGAGGAGCTATGATCCTAAGACTACTGGGCAAAGCCTCACTGCCTTTTTCTTTCTCTCTCTCTCTGTCTTTCCACCACTGGGACCTGAAAGAAAACAGTAACACTAAGAATATAAAAAGATATTGGAGTAGTGAACTGGAAAAATTAAGAGAAATCACTGAGAGGAGGGAGATAAAGAAAGCAATTCTATATAATTATGTGTGAAATTCTGGACTCACCACTCAACTGTACCTGCATGTATCTGACCATAAAAAACATATCTCAGGCTTTGAGACCTCAGTTACAGGGTAGACCACCACCCAGGTTCTATGCTGGACTGATTCAAATTCAGCTTCAAAAAATTTGCAAATTAACATTTCAACCATAACATGCAAAATATAAGTTGGAATCTGTAGCTTGAATATAACACAGTAGATTGTCTACTTTAAAAGATCATGAAAAATAAATCAAGATTCTCCCTGGAGTTTAAAAAAAACACAGCTTCATAATATAATATTCAAAATGTCCAGGATACAATCCAAAATTGCTTGTCATACACACACACACAGAAAAGGGATAATCTCGACTCACAAGGGAAAAGATTATTAACAAACGCCAACTCTGAGATAATGGAGTTGTTGGAATTATTAGACAAAAACTTAAAGGCAACTAAATTCAACAATGAATACCCTAAAAAGTAAAGGTGAGCACTCTTGAAAGGCATGGGAAAATATGAAGGCCTCAGCAAAGAAATAGAAAATGTAGAAAAGAACGCATAGAAATTTTATAACTGAACAACAACAAAAAAAAACTGGATGGAATAAATTGGAGAATAGAGATGAGAGAGGAAAGAGTTGATAAAACTAAGATAGAGAAAACTGATGAAACTAAAAGTGAATTCTTTGAAAAGATTAGTGAAAGTTGACAGCGTGGTACTGGTGAAAGAACAGACATATAGAGCAACAGAAAAGAATAGAGTCCAGAAATAGAACCACATAAGTAAGGCTAATTGATCAAAAAATTATTGTGGTAAAATATACATCTGCCTGCTTGCTTCTTCTAGATTTGATTCAGTAGATGTGGAGTGGGTTTTGGGAATTTTTATTTTGAGAAGACTTTGGATGAGCCCCCCACCCACAACCCACATTGACAACCATTGAGAAAAGATGTCAAATATAACCAAGGATCAGCAGGATTTCATAATAATGTTTGAAAAAAACATATAAAAAAGAAAGGATGTGGCATTTTAGGGGTAATGGAGAAACGTTCATTGTGTTATAGCATAAGGTGCATGGTAGTGGGGTGGAATCAAGGTGAGATTAAAACACATGGAAATTAAACTGGAAAGATAAGTTGGTATAATATTTTGAATTATCTTGTATGGCATGTAAGGGATTTTGCATTTATTCTGTAGGCAACCAGGAACTACTGGAAATTTTGGCACAAGGATGTAACAGAATTCATTTGTTTATTAATTAATTCAAGAAATATTTACTCAGTGGCTACTCTGGGTATGGTAGTATGTGCTAGGCACAAAGCTACAATGGTAAGCAAAGAAGACAGTATAGAGAATAGACTGGAGGTGGAAAAGAGTGGTGTGTGTAAAGCTCATTTAGAGATTATTGAAGTAGTCCTAAAAGAGATATTGGGTAGGAAAAGAGATGAAGATAAAGGCCTGAGTTAAGGTACTGGAAATAGGGATAGATAGGAAGACCAGAGTAAAGAAGATGGAAAGCTTCTGGTTGAGCATCCTGGAGAGACAAGGGTGCTAGGGGAGTCCAGGAGAGAGAGATGAGCATCAGTCATTTCCATTGTGAAACTCTCACACCAACTTAGCCTCATCAATGATGGAGGCATCCTCAAGGGTGATATTCAACTTATCTATACCTGTATGGTCAGGGTTTCTTAACCTCAGCAAGACTGACATTTGAGTCAAATAACTCTTTGTTGTGTGTACTGGGCATTGGATGTGAGTAGGGGGAGAGGGCTGAGGGTTTTTCCCTATGCATTGTAAGTTATTTAACAGCATCCCTGACCTCTACCTACTCGACGCTAGTAGCACTACACCTGTGTCAAGAAAAATGTCTCCAGACATTGCCAAATATCCTCTGTGGGACAAAGTCACACTCAGTTGAGAACAACAGTTGTATGTCTAAATCAATTGTTAAAATATTGAAACACTTTAATACTAGTTGATAAATAGCCACCTCATGTCTCTCAAATCTACTCCATACTGCCCTGAGTTCTTCAGTACTTACCCTGGCTTTCCTTAGCATAGAGTATTGCCTGACACAGGAGTGGACCTCTAGGACCTTGCTCCAGTGTCATGGGCCAGTGTCCATTCTGATTGATCATTGTCATTGTTATATAGGTTGTCAATATTTTTAATATCACTTTTAAGCATCCTCAAAGAAACCCAGTTGTTTAATATCTTTATTTCCATGTATGAATCCTAGCTTTCTTATCCTACCCCACCCCATAAATTATCTTCCCTACTATTAGTGTTAATGCCCTTCCAGTATTTTTAGAAGACCATATGGTCTACTCACTTTGTCTCATCATCAAGTGTGTCTGGAAAAACATAGCTCCTTTAATCTTTCCCTGCCAGTCAAACCTTCCTGCTTCATCAATCATATCTACAGCCTCTTTTTGACTTCTGTGGCTGTGTCCTCATTGTCCAGATCCTCTGATGTCTCCACGCTGACTCTGACACCCTAGGTGCCATCTCATCAAAGTCACGTAGTTCCATGATACAGTGTCTCTCAGAACACTCCTGGAAATAACATTGGCCCATTTCAGTTACCTTATCATATTGCAAAACCATATCTAATATGAGAAAAGCTCATCCTCACACACACCCTCTTACCCAATCCCAGAGAGAACCACATGTTCACATGTGTGAGGCCAAAAATATTATATGATGGTGGACCGTGGTAACATTTCCAGGAAGTATTCTCAAACGGCCAAGAAAAGAGCTAAACACTTGCCCTTATCTTGCCCTGCCTGGACATGAATTGCAACTAGATTTTCTTCTCAGCCTTCTATTCATTATATACCCCCAACACACACACACACAAACACACACACACACACACACACTGTAACCTCTAAGATGCTTTTCTTCTAATTGTTCAGGATGTAAATACTTCCCTGTTCAGGAATTTTCTCCATGTTGGAATTTGCCCAAGAATCTCCTAGTTAGTTTCACTTAAACTATAGGGACAAGAATCTGATATGTATACTAGTGTTTATAGACCAACAGTAAGAACTTACTTTATTCACATATGTGAATCTTTAAAGATAAGGAGGAATAAAGTAAGAACTTACTTTATTCACATATGTGAATCTTTAAAGATAAGGAGGAGGAAAGTATAGGTTCCCCTGATACTCTACATCATGAATATAGTCAAAGAAAAGTTTGGAAAGGAGAGGTTGTTTCAGTCAAAATGTCCTGGTTGCCTGGTTGGTGCTTGTTTGTGGGATCGGAGGATAAAGATGAAATAAACCATAAGATATAAGAATGTTGTGACAATGTTCCCAAATAAGGAAATTAATAGTATGATGCTCCATAAAATATAGTGGTTATGAAGACTACATAATCATATAAAAAAAGCTATGAAATAATGTAAATGAGAAAATAGGACAAAAAGGTATATGCGGGCTTCCCTGGTGGCGCAGTGGTTGAAAGTCTGCCTGCCAATGCAGGGGACACGGGTTTGTGCCCTGGTCCAGGAAGATCCCACATGCCATGGAGCAGCTGGGCCCATGAGCCATGGCTGCTGAGCCTGCGCGTCTGGAGCCTGTGCTCCGCAATGGGAGAGGCCACAACAGTGAGAGGCCTGCATACTGCAAAAAAAAAAAAAAAAAAGTATTTGCAATTGTTTGAACTACATATAGAAATGTGCTTTAAAATCCAAAGTCAAAATACCAGCAATGTTAATATTAGGGTACTGGAACTGTGGGTGAATTTTCTTCTTTGCTATACTTATCTAATTTAAAACAGTTCTAATATTATTGTAATAATAAATGTATATGAATTTTCAAATTAAAAAGAAAAACACAAGAAGGATCCACTCCAGAAATGTAACCAACAAATAAATATTGGACATATGCATATGCTATGCACTCTGCTGGGCACTAAATGACAAAGCAAGAAATATCAGAATAGCCTACAAAGAGGAGTAACAAAGTACCATGTCTGAAGATCTTGAAGAATAGGCAGAGAAGTGCTTAGCTGGTTTTGATTTAATCTGCTGACTAGTTAACCACTGATATCAATCCCAGACCTTTGGGGCCTCAAACCACTGGGAAAATCTATCCTTAATAACCTACTAGTGAAAAGGCCAGACACTATAAAACTTTTAGAGGAAAGCATAGGCAGAACACTCTTTGACATAAATTGCAGCAAGATCTTTTTTGACCCATCTCCTAGAGTAATAAAAATAAAAACAAAAATAAATAAATGAGGCCTAATTAAACTTAAAAGCAAAGGAAACCAAAAACAAGAGAAAAAGACGACCCTCAGAATGGGAGAAAATATTTGCAAATGAAGCAACCAGCAAGGGATTAATCTCCAAAATATACGAAGAGTTCATGCAGCTCAATGAAAAAAAAAAAAAAAACAATCAAAAAATGAGCAGAAGAACTAAATAGACATTTTTCTGAAGAAGCCATAAATATGGCCAACAAACACATGGAAAGATGCTCAACATCACTGATTATTAAAGAAATACAAATCAAAACTACCGTGAGGTATCACCTCACACCAATCAGAACCATCATTAAAAAATCTAAAAACAATAAATGCTGGAGAGGGTGTGGAGAAAAGGGAACCCTCTTACACTGTTGTTAGTAATGTAAATTGATACAGCCACTATGGAGAACAGTATGGAGGTTCCTTAAAAAACTAAAAATAGAACCACCATATGACCCAGCAATCCCACTCCTGGGCATATACCAGGAGAAAAACATAACTCAAAAATATACATGCACCTAAATGTTCATTGCCCACTATTTACAATAGCCAGGACATGGAAGCAACTTAAGTGTCCATAAACAGGTGAATGGATAAAGAAGATGTGGTACATATATACAATGGAATATTACTCAGCCATAAAAAGGAACAAAAGTTTACCATTTGCAGCTACATGGATGGAACTACAGACTGTGATACAAAGTGAAGTATGTCAGAAAGAGAAAAACAAATATCATATAATATCACTTATATGTGGGATCTAGAAAAATGATACAGATGAACTTATTTGCAAAGCAGAATAGAGACACAGACATAGAGAACAAATGTATGGATACCAAGGGGGGAAGGGGGGTGAGATGAACTGGGAGATTGGGATTGACATATATACACTACTAGGTATGAAATAGATAACTAATGAGAATCTACTGTATACTGCAGAGAGCTCTACTCAATGTTCTGTGGTGACCTAAATGGGAAGAAAATCCAAAACAGATGGGATATATGTATACGTATAGTTGATTCATTTTGCTGTACATCCAAAAATAACACAATACTGTAAAGTAACTGTACTCCAATAGAAATTTTTTTTTAAAAAATGCAATGCAGCCAACAGCATCCCAACTTAAAACAAACAAACAAACAAACAAACAAAAAAACAAATGAAAGTCCTTTGGTTATCAGAGATGGTCAGAAATTTGAAATCAGTCACCAAGTTAAAATTCTTTCTTCTCTCTTTTTATCTCTAAAATTTGAATGTTCGAATAGGTGTTCTGTAAAGGCCACCCAGCTCTGACATACATGTAGTCATTATTCTCAAAAAGCAACAAACCTGGGAAACTAAAGTTCATGAGAATAAACCATGCATGGAACTGAAGTTCAGAGAACCTTTTCATGTACTTTGGGAATAAGAGTAACTCCACTGAGGAGTTGGTCAAATGACCTTTGTGATATGAGAAGATATGGTCACTGTTTGGGTTGATTTAAATGGAAGATATTGATAATAGTGTGTGATGGGGAATACCCTCTCTTCTCTACTAAGCTTTATGGCTAACCTTGCTGAATTCCTCAAGTCTTAAGGTCTCCTGGATGACCTCCTTGGGTAGTAGATCTCATAAAAGCATAAAATAATACAACAGTAATAACAGCTATCAGTAGATATCAGTGGACTAAGAACAATACTATATTTGATCACACTAAATGACATTTTTCTAGAGTCTAACAGCTGAACCATCTGCCAGAAACACCTTCTCCCGCTTGTCTTATCTAGCTCCCACTGACCCTATAAGATTTGTCTCCAGCACCACCTCTTCCATGAAGCCTTCTTTAACCCCACCTATACTGGATAAGGTCCCTCTAGACTTTTTAAATACCTCTGGTTATAGCACTAATCCCTATGTCTTGTTACCAAGAGTTTAATTGTCTATCTCACACACTGTAACTTATGTTTCTCACAGATATAGAATATGTGGTATTTACCTCAGAATCTAGTACAGATGTGTCAGGAAATACTTGCTACATGACAGAGTATAATAAATAATTAAACAAACAAAGCTTCATTTCATCTTTATATTTAATCCTTTAGAAAAATAACAAATTGTATTTTGCTAGGGCAATGAGTCTAAAACTTCATGGGGGCATACTAGCTCCTGAAGTACTTATTAAACATGAAGATTCATGGGCCTTTTTGACCTCGGCCAGGGAGACTTGAATGTGAGGCATGTTATTCCTAGCATTAAGTGAATCCCCAGTTCTTATTGCCAGTCCTCATTACATTCAGAATAATATGAGGTAATGAGAGCCAATTAAAGGATTGATCCTGGTTCTATTTGAATAAGTTAAGGCAAGAGTGAAGGAGGACCATCTTGGGGATAGGCTTATCATGAAAGTTGATACTTGGATTAACTACTACTGAAACTGAGCAGAAACCTGTGGGGCCTTCCTGGGAACAGACACCCCACCCCATATCCCTACCCTCTTGTTTGTATCAATAAAAATGCTTTAGCCTTCTAGTCCTTCCCTGAGTTCCAAAGATCAAATTTAATCAGATAAGTGACAAAATGCAGAAACAAAGGAAAACATTCAAACAAGACAAAATGATAATAGTTTAGTTATAAAACAAAGTCAAAGACTTTAGTTCTTCCTTAAGGGCTATAAATAATATTCTGAGCCATATCCTTGAGTTGTTTTGCAGATACTAAAACCCCACCAGATGGAAGAAGTTAACTGCATGCTGACCACCAGTCATGTTGGACCCAGAAAACTGATAATAAAGATTCCCTAAATACAACCCTGTTACCTCACCATGAACCAGTCAGAAGGATGTACATGAACTGATCATGCACCTGATGACACCCTTTTTCACCTTGCTTTTAAAAACGCTTCCCAGGGGAACTTCAATATGGCGGAGGAGTAAGACATTGAAATCACCTTCCTCCAAACAAATACATCAAAAATACATCTACATGTGGAACAACTCCTACAGAACACCTACTGAACACTGGCAAAAGACCTCAGACTTCCCAAAAGGCAAGGAGCTCCCCACATACATGGGTAGGACAAAAGAAAAAAGGAAAAACAGAGACAAAAGAATAGGGATGGTACTTGAACTTTTGGGAGGGAGCTATGAAGGAGGAAGAGTTTCCACACACTGGGAATCCCCTTCACTGATGGAGACGTGAGGTGGATTGGAGGAGAGCACAGCAACAGAGGTGCAGAGGGCAAAGTGGAGAGATTTCTGCACAGGGGATAAGTGCCAACCAGCATTCACCAGCCTGAGAAGCTTGACTGTTCACTCGCCAGGGCGGGTGGGGACTGGGAGCTGAGGCTCAGGCTTCAGAGGTCAGATCCCAGGGAGAGAACTGGGGTAGGCTGCGTGAACACAGGCTGAAGGCGGCTAGTGCACCAGAGCTAGCTGGAAGAGAGTCTAGGGAAAAGCCTGGAACTTCCTAAGAGGCAAGAGACCATTGTTTCGGGATTCACAAGGAGAGAGGATTAGGAGCACCGACAAGCTCCAGAGATGGGCATGAGCCACGGAAATCAGCACAGACACCAGAGACTGGGCATGAAACACTAAGGCTGCTCCTGCAGCCACCAAGAAGCCTCTGTGCAAGCACATGTCACCATCCACACCTCCCCTCCAGGGAGCCTGTGCAGCCTGCCACTGCCAGGGTCTCGTGATCCAGGGAAAACTTCCCGAGGAAAACACAAGGCATGCCTCAGGCTGTTGCAACATCATGCCGGCCTCTGCCACAACAGGCTCAACTTGCATTCCATACCCCTGCCTCCCCCTGGGCTCAGTGAGCCAGAGACACCTAATCAACTTCTACTTTAACCCTGTCCTGTCTGTGCAAAGAACAGACACCCTCAGGTGACCTACATGCAGAGGCGGGGCAAAACCCAAAGCCAAACCCCAGGAGCTGTGCGAAAAAAAAGAGAAAGAGAAATTGCTCCCAGCAGCCTCAGGAGCAGTGGATTAAATCTCCACATTCAACTTGATGTACCCTGGATCTGTAGAATAACTGAGTAGACAACGAATCATCCCAAAATTATGGTGGTGGACATTGACAGCAACTGTAGACTTAAGGTTTGCTTTCTGCATATAATTTGTTTCTGCTTTTATGTTTATCTGTATAATGATTTGGTTGCTCTATTCCTCTTTTAAAAAAAAAATATATATAT
>NW_020172798.1:0-15747 GCF_003031525.2 Neophocaena asiaeorientalis asiaeorientalis | reverse complement strand
GAGCTGATCTCCCTGTGCTATGCGGCTGCTTCCCACTAGCTATCTATTTTACGTTTGGTAGAGTATATATGTCCCTGCCACTCTCTCACTTTGTCAGAGCTTACCCATCGCCCTCCCCATATCCTCATGTCCATTCTCTAGTTGGTCTGTGTCTTTATTCTAGTCTTACCCCTAGGTTATTCATGACATTTTTTCCATAGATTCCATATAAATGTGTTAGCATATGGTATTTGTCTTTCTCTTTCTGACTTACTTCACTCTGTATAACAGACTCTAGGTGCATCCACATCACCACAAATAACTCAATTTTGTTTCTTTCTATGGCTGAGCAATATTCCATTGAATATATGTGCCACATCTTCTTTATCTATTCATCTGTTGATAGACACTTAGGTTGTTCCCATGTCCTGGCTACTGTAAATAGAGCTTCAATGAACATTGTGGTAAATGACTCTTTTTGAATTATGGTTTTCTCAAGGTATATGACCAGTAGTGGGATTCCTGGGTCATATGGTAGTTCTATTTGTACTTTTATAAGGAACCTCCATACTGTTATCCATAGTGGTTGTACCAATTCACATTCCAATCAGCAGTGCAAGGGTGTTCCCTTTTCTCCACACCCTCTCAAGCATTTATTGTTTCTAGTTTTTTTGATGATGGCCATTCTGACTGTTGTGAGATGATATCTCATTGTAGTTTCGATTTGCATTTCTCTAATGATTAATGATGTTGAGAATTCTTTCATGTGTTTGTTGGCAATCTGTATAATCTTCTTTGGAGAAATGTCTATTTAGGTCTTCTGCCCATTGTTGGACGGGGTTGATTGTTTTTTTGTTATTGAGCTACATGAGCTGCTTGTAAATTTTGGAGATTAATCCTTTGTCAGTTGCTTCATCTGCAAATATTTTCTCCCATTCTGAGGGTTGTCTTTTGGTCTTGTTTATGGTTTCCTTTGCTGCCCAAAAGCTTTTAAGTTTCATTAGGTCCCATCTGTTTCCTTTTGTATTTATTTCCATTTCACTAGGAGGTGGGTCAAAAAGGATCTTGCTGTGATTTATGTCATAGAGTGTTCTGCCTATGTCTTCCTCTAAGAGTTTGATAGTTTCTGGCCTTACATTTAGGTCTTTAATCCATTTTGAGCTTATTTTTGTGTATGGTGTTAGGCAGTGTTCTAATCTAATACTTTTACATGTACCTGTCTAGTTTTCCCAGCACCACTTATTGAAGAAGCTGTCTTTTCTCCACTGTATATACTTGCCTCCTTTATCAAAGATTAGATGACCATATGTGCGTGGTTTATCTCTGGGATTTCTATGCTGTTTCATTGATCTATATTTCTGTTTTTGTATCAGGACCATACTGTCTTGATTACTGTAGCTTTGTAGTATAGTCTGAAGTCAGGGAGCCTGATTTCTGCAGCTCCATGTCTCGTTCTCAAGATTGCTTTGGCTATTCGGGGTCTTTTGTGTTTCCATACAAATTGTGAAATTTTTTGTTCTGGTTCTGTGGAAAATGCCAGTGGTAGTTTGATAGGGATTGCATTGAATCTGTAGATTGCTTTGGGTAGTAGAGTCATTTTCACAATGTTGATTCTTCCAACCCAAGGACATGGTATATCTCTCCATGTATATGTTTCATCCTTAATTTCTTTCACCAGTGTCTTATAATTTTCTGCAAACAGGTCTTTTGTCTCCTTAGGTAGGTTTACTCCTAAATATTTTACTCTTTTTGTTGCAGTGGTAAATGGGAGTGTTTTCTTGATTTCACTTTCAGATGTTTCATAATTAGTGTATAGGAATGCCAGAGATTTCTGTGCATTACTTTTGCATCCTGCTGCTTTACCAAATTCAGTGATTAGCTCTAGTAGTTTTCTGGTAGCATCTTTAGGATTCGCTATGTAGAGTAACTATGGGTGTTGAATTTTGTCAAAAGCTTCTTCTGCATCTATTGAGATGATCATAGGTTTTTTCTGCTTCAATTTGTTAATATGGTGTATCACGTTGACTGATTTGCATATATTGAAGAATCATTGCAGTCCTGCAATAAACCACACTTGTTCATGGTGTATGATCCTTTTAATGTGTTGTTAGATTCTGTTTGCTAATATTTTGTTGAGGATTTTTGCATCTATGTTCATCAGTGATATTGGCCTGCAGTTTTCTTTCTTTGTGACATCCTTCTCTGGTTTTATCAGTGTGCTGAAGGCCTCATACAATGAGTTTGGGAGTGCTCCTTCCTCTGTTATATTTTGAAAGAGTTTGAGAAGGATAGGTGTTAGCTCTTCTCTAAATGTTTGATAGAGTTCGCCTGTGAAGCCATGTGGTCCTGTGCTTTTGTTTGTTGGAAGATTTTTAATCACAGTTTCAATTTCAGTGCTTGTGATTGGTCTGTTCATATTTTCTATTTCTTCCTGATTCAGTCTTGGCAGGTTGTGCATTTCTAGGAATTTGTCCATTTCTTCCAGGTTTTCCATTTTATTGGCATAGAGTTGCTTGTAGTAATCTCTCATGATATTTTGATCTTTTGATTTCTATAGTGTCAGTTGTTACTTCTCCTTTTTTATTTCTATTTCTATTGATTTGAGTCTTCTTTTGTCTTGATGAGTCTGGCTAATGGTTTATCCATTTTGTTTATCTTCTCAAAGAACCAGCTTTTAGTTTTATTGATCTTTGCTATCGTTTCTTTCATTTCTTTATCATTTATTTCTGATCTTATCTTTATGACTTCTTTCCTTCTGCTAACTTTGGGGATTTTTTGTTCTTCATTCTTTAATTGCTTTAGGTGTAAAGTTAGGTTTTTTATTCGAGATGTTTCCTGTTTCTTAAGGTAGGATTGTATTGCTATAAACTTCCATCTTAAAACTGATTTTGCTGCATCCCATAGGTTTTGCATCATCGTGTCTCCATTGTGACATGTTTCTAGGTATTGTTTTTATTTTCTCTTTGATTTCTTCACAGATTACTTCGTTATTAAGTAGTGTATTGTTTAGCTTCCATGGGTTTGTATTTTTTACAGATCTTTTCCTGTAATTGATATCTAGTCTCATACCATTGTGGTTGGAAAAGATACTTGATACAATTTCAATTTTCTTAAATTTACCAAGGCTTCATTTGTGACCCCAGATATGTTCTATCCTGGAGAATGTTCCATGATTACTTGAGCAAAATGTGTATTTTGTTGCTTTTGGATGGAATGTCCTATAAATATCAGTTAAGTCCGTATTGTTTAATCTGTCATTTAAAGCTTGTGCTTCCTTATTTATTTTCATTTTGGATAATCTGTCCATTGGTGAAAGTGAGGTGTTAAAGTCCCCTACTAGGATTGCATTACTGTCAGTTTACCCTTTTATGGCTGTTAGTATTTGCCTTATGTGTTGAGGTGCTCCAATGTTGGGTGCATAAATATTTACCATTGTTATATCTTCTTCCTGGATTGATCCCCTGATCATTATGTAGTGTCCTTCCTTGTCTCTTGTAATAGTCTTTAATTTAAAGTATATTTTGTGTGATATGAGAATTGCTACTCCAGCTTTCTTTTATTTCCATTTGCATGGAATATCTTTTTCCGTCCCCCCACTTTCAATCTCTATGTGTCCCTATGTCTGAATTGAGTCTCTTGTAGACAGCATACCTATGGGTCTTGTTTTTGTATCCATTCAGTCACTCTGTCCCTTTACGTGGGAGCATTTAATACATTTACATTTACGGTAATTATCCATATGTATGTTCCTATTCCCATTTCCTTAATCGTTTGGGTTTTGTTATTGTAGGTCTTTTCCTTCGCTTGTGTTTCGTGCCTAGAGAAGCTCATTTAACATTTGTTGTAAAGCTGGTTTCTTGGTGCTGAACTCTCTAAGCTTTTCCTTATCTGTAACGGTTTTAATTTCTTCATCAAATATGAGTGAGATACTTGCTGTGTAGTCATTTTGGTTATAGGTTTTTCTCTTTCCTCACTTTAAATATGTCCTGCCAGTCCCTTCTGGCTTGCAGAGTTTCTGCTGAGAGATCAGCTGTTAACCTTATGGGGATTCCCTTGTGTGTTATTTGTTGTTTTTCCCTTGCTGCTTTTAATATGTTTTCTTTGTATTTAATTTTTATAGTTTGATTAATACATGTCTCAGCATGTTTCTCCTTGGATTTATCCTGTATGGGACTCTCGGTGCTTCCTAGACTTGATTAACTATTTCCTTTCACATATTAGAGAAGTTTTCAACTATAATCTCTTCAAATATTTTCTCAGTCCCTTTCTTTTTCTCTTCTTCTTCTGGGACCCCTATATTTTGAATGTTGGTGTGTTTAATGTTGTCCCAGAGGTCTCTGAAATATCCTCAGTTCTTTTCATTCTTTTTTCTTTATTCTGCTCTGCAGTAGTTATTCCACTATTTTATCTTCCAGTTCACTTATCCATTCTTCTGTCTCAGTTATTCTGCTATTGATCCCTTATAGAATATTTTTAATTCCATTTACAGTGTTGTTCATTGTTGCTTGTTTCATCTTTAGTTCTTCTAGGTCCTTGTTTAATATTTGTTGCATTTTCTCTATTCTATTTCCAAGATTTTGGATCATCTTTACTATCATTATTCTGAATTCTTTTTCAGGTAGACTCCCTATTTCCTCTGCATTTTTTGGTTCTGGTGGGTTTTTATCTTGCTCCTTCACCTGTTGTGTGTTTTTCTGTCTTCTCATTTTGCTTATCTTACTGTGTTTGGGATCTCCTTTTTGCAGGCTGCTGGTTCTTAATTCCCTTTGTTTTTGGTGTCTGCCTCCAGTGGCTAAGTTTGGTTTAGTGTGTTGTGTAGGCTTCCTAGTTGAGGGGACTATTGACTGTGTTCTGGTGTATGAGGCTGGATCTTGTCTTTCTTGTGGGCAAGTCCACATCTGGTGGTGTGTTTTGTGGTGTCTGTGGACTTATTATGATTTTAGACAGCCTGCCCCCTAATATGTAGTGTTGTGTTCCTGTCTTGCTAGTTGTTTGGCATGGGGTGTCCAGCACTGTACCTTGCTGGTCATTGAATGAAGTTGGGTCTTAGTGTTTAGGTGGAGATCTATGGGAGGTTTTCACAATTTGATATGACGTGGATCTTGGAGGTCTTTTGTCGACCAGTGTCCTGAAGTTGGCTCTCCCATGTCAGAGACACAGCACTGACTCCTGGCTGGAGCACCAATACTCTTTCATCCACACGGCTCAGAATAAAAAGGAGAAAAAGTATAAAGAAAAAAAGAAAGAAAGGAAGGGAATAAAATAAAATAAAATAATTATTAAGAAAAAAAATATTTTTATAGTAAAAAACAAGCAAACTAACCAAAAAAAGGAAAAATGGTTGGACAGAAACCTAAGACAAATGGTGAAAGCAAAGCTATACAGACAAAATCTCCCACAGAAGCATACACATACACACTCACAAAAAGAGGAAAAGAAGAAAACATAATATATGTTACTCTCAAAGTCCACCTCCTCAATTTGGGATGATTAGTTTTCTATTCAGATATTCCACTGATGAAAGGTACATCATGTTGATTGGGGAGATTTAATCCGCTGTTCCTGAGGCTGCTGGGAGAAAGTTCCCTTTCTCTTCTTTGTTTGCACAGCTCCCGTGTTTCAGCTTCTGATTGGCCCTGCCTCTGCATGTAGGTCACTGGAGGGCATCTGTTTTTTGCTCAGACAGTACGGGGTTAAAGAAGCAGCTGATTCGGTGGCTCTGGCTCACTCATGCCGGGGGAAAGGACCAGCAGGTATTGTGGGGGAGTCTGAGGCACAGAGGCCGGTGTGATATTGCACTGGCCTGAGGCATGCTGTGTGTTCTCCAGGGGAAGTTGTCCCTGGATCATGGGACCATGGCAGTGGCGGGCTGCACAGGCTCGTGGGAAGTGGAGTGTGGATATTGACCTGTGCTCGCACACAAGCTTCTTGGTGGTGGCAGCAGTGGCCTTATCATCTCATTCCCGTCTCTGGGGTCTGCACTGATAGCTGTGGCTCATGCCCATCTCTGGAGCTCCTTTAAGCAGCGCTCTTAATCCCCTCTCCTTGCACACCAGGAAACAAAAAGGGAAGAAAAAGTCTCTTGCCTCTTCGGTAGGTCCAGACTTTTTCTCGGACTCCCTCCCAGCTAGCTGTGGTGCACTAACCCCTTCAGGCTCTATTCACACCACCAGTCCTCTCCCTGTGATCCAACCGAAACCTGAGTCTCAGCTCCCAGCCCCTGCCTGCCCTGGCGGGTGAGCAGACATAGCTCTCGGGTCCATGAGTGCTGGTTGGCACCAATCCTCTTTGCCAGAATCTCTCCGCTTTGCCCTCTACACCCCTGTTGCTGTGCTCTCCTCTGTGGCTCTGAAGCTTCCCCCCTCCACCACCCACAGTGTCCACCTGCCTTGGGGCTTCCTAGTGTGTGGAAACCTTTCCTCCTCCACAGCTCCCTCCCACTGGTGCAGGTCCCGTCCCTATTCTTTTGTCTCTGTTTATTCTTTTCTCTTTTGCCCTACCCAGGTATGTGGGGAGTTTTTTGCCTTTTGTGAGGCCTGTGGTCTTCTGCAAGCATTCAGTGGGTGTTCTGTAGGAGTTGTTCCACGTGTAGATGTATTTCTGATGTATCTGTGGGGAGGAAGGTGATCTCCGCATCTTACTCTACTGCCATCTTCCCTGAGCTATCTCTTTTTTCTTTTTCTGCCTTTCCTTCTTAGCTGTGTGGCTAAGAGGGTCTTGGTGTTCTGGACGGGTGTCAGGCTTGAGCCTCTAAGGAGGGAGAGACACTTACAGGACCTTGGTCCACCAGAGACCTACGGCCCCATGTAATATCAAAGAGTGAAAGCTCTCTCAGAGATCTCCATTTCAATTTTAAGACCCAACTCTACTCAATGACCAGCAAGCTACAGTACTGGACAACTTATGCCAAACAACTAGAAAGATAGGAACAAAGCCCACTCATTAAGAGAGAGGCTGCCTATAATCATAATAAGTTCACAGACACCCCAAAACACACCACTGGACTGGGTCCTACCCATCAGAAACACAAGATCCAGCTTCATCAACCAGAACACAGGCACCAGTCCCCTCCACCAGGAAGACTACACAACCCACAGAACCCACCTTACCCACTTGGGGCAGACACCAAAAACAACGACTATGAACCTGCAGCCTGTGAAAAGGAGAACCTAAAAACAGTAATTTAAGCAAAATGAGAAGACAACTACACAGCAGATGAAAGAACAAGGCAAAAACCCACAAGACCAAACAAATGAAGAGTATATAGGCAGTCTACCTGAGAAAGAATTCAGAGTAATGATGGTAAACATGATCCAAAATTTTGGAAATAAAATGGAAAACACACAAAAAACAGTTAACAAGGACATAGAAAATCTAAAGAGCAAACAAACAATGATGAACAACACAATAAATGAAATTAAAAATTCTCTAGAAGGAAACAATAGCAGAATAATTGAGGCAGAAGAATGGATAAGTGACCTGGAAATTAAAATACTGGAAATCAGTATCACAGAGCACAATAAACAAAAAAGAATGAGAAGAATTTAGGGCAGCCTCAGAGACCTCTGGGACAACATTAAATGCATCAACATACGAATTATAGGGCTCACAGAACAGGACGAGGAAACAAAAAAAGGGACTGAGAAAATATTTGAAGAGTTTATACTAGAAAACTTCCTTAATATGGGAAAGGAAATAGTCAGTCAAGTGAAGGAAGCACAGAGAGTTCCATACAGGATAAATCCAAGGAACATGCAAAGAAATATATCAATCAAAGTGTCAAAAGTTAACTACAAACAAAAAAATATTAAAAGCAGCAAGGGAAAAGCAGCAAATAACATACAGGGGAGTCCCCATAAGGTTAACAGCTGAAGTTACAGCAGAAAATCTGCAGAAGGGAGTGGTAGGACATATATAAAGTGATGAAAGGGAATAACCTACAAGCAAGATTACTCTACCCAGCAAGTATCTCATTCATATTTGATGAAGAAATTCAAACTTTTACAGACAAGCAAAAGATAAGAGAATTCAGCTCCACAAAACCGGCTTTACAACAAATGCTAAAGGAACTTTTCTATGCAGGAAACATAAGAAAAGGATAACATCTACAATAACAAACCCAAAACAATTGAGAAAATGGTAATAGGAACATACATATCGATAATTCCCTTAAATGTAAATGGATTAAATGCTCCAACCAAAAGACATAGAATGACTGAATGGATAAAAAACAAGACCTATATATATACTGTCTACAAGAGACCCACTTCAGACCTATGGACACATACAGACTGAAAGTGAGGGGCTAGAAATAGATATTCCATACAAATTGAAATCAAAAGAAAGCTGTAGTAGAAATTCTCATATGAGACAAAATAGACTTTAAAATACAGACCATTACAAGAGACAAAGAAGTACACTACATAATGATCAAGGGATCAATCCAAGAAGAAGATATAACAATTATAAATATTTATGCACCCACCATAGGAGCACCTCAATACATAAGGCAAGTGCTAACAGACATAAAAGGGGAAATTGATAGTAATACAATTGTAGTAGTGGACTTTAACACTCCACTTTCACCAATGGACAGATCATCCAAAATGAAAATAAATAAGGAAACACAAGCTTTAAATGATACATTAAACAAGATGGGCTTCATTTATATTTATAGGACCTTCCATCCAAAAACAACAGAATACACTTTCTTCTCAGGTGATCATGGAACATTCTCCAGGATAGATAATATCTTGGGACACAAATCAAGCCTTGTTAAATTTAATAAAATTGAATTCATATCAAGTATCTTTTCTGAACACAATGCTATGAAACTACATATGAGTTACAGGAAAAAGAACAGTAAAAAATAAAAGTATTTGGAGGCTAAACAATACATTACTTAATAAGCAAGACATTGCTGAACAAATCAAAGATGAAATCAAAAATACAAAGATAAAAATGACAATAAAAACATGATGACCCAAAATCTATGGGATTCAGCAAAAGAAATTCTAAGAAGGAAGTTTATTACAGTGCAATCCTACTCCAAGAAACAAGAAAAATCTCAAATAAACAACCTCACCAAAGAAAGAAATCATAAAGATCAGATCAGTAATAAATGAAAAAGAAATGAAGGAAACGATAACAGAGATCAATAAAACTAGAAGCTGGTTATTTGAGAAGATAAACAAAATTAATAAGCCATTAGACAGATTTACCAAAAAAAAAAAGGGAGAAGACTCAACTCAACAGAATTAGAAATGAAAATGGAGAAGTAACAACTGACACTGCAGAAATACAAAGAATCACGAGATATTACTACAAACAACTATGTGCCAATAAAATGGACAACACGGAGGAAATGGGCAAATTCTGAGAAAAGCGCAACCTTCTGAGACTGAACCAAAAGAAATAGGAAATATTAACAGACAAATCACAAACACTAAAATTGAGACTGTGGTTAAAAGTCTTCCAGTAAACAAAAGGCCAGGACCAGATGGCTTCACAGGTGAATTCTACCAAACATTTAGAGAAGAGCTAACAGCTATCCTTTCTCAAACTCTTCCAAAATATACCAGAGGGAGGAACACTCCCAAACTCATTCTACTAGGCCAGCATCACCCTGGTACCAAAGGCAGAGAAAGATTTCTCAAACAAAGAAAAATATAGGCCAATATCACTGATGAATATAGATGCAAAAATACTCAACAAAATACTAGCAAACAGAATTGAACACCACGTTGAAAGGATCATACACCATGATCAAGTGATGTTTATGCCAGGAATGCAAGGACTTTTCAATATACACAAATCAATCAATGTGATAAACCATATTAATAACTTGAAGGAGAAAAAACATATGATCATCTCCATTGATGCAGAGAAATCTTTCGACAAAATTCAACACCCATTTAGGATAAAAAGAAAAAACCCAGAATGTAAGCATAGAGGGAACTTAACTCAACATAATAAAGGCCATATATGACAAATGCACAGCCAACACCATACTCAATGTTTAAAAATGAAACGATTTCCACTAAGATCTGGAACAAGACAAAGTTGCTTACCCTCACCACTATTATTCTACATAGTTTTGTAAGTATTCACCACAGCAATCAAAGAAGAAAAAGAAATAAGAGGAATCCAGATCAGAAAAGAAGTAGTAAAACTGTCACTGTTTGCAGATCACATCATACTATACATAGAGAATCCTAAAGATGCCACCAGAAAACTACTAGAACTAATCAATGTATTTGGTAGGTTAGCAGGATAGAAAATTAAGGCACAGAAATCTCTTGTATTCCTATACACTAATGATGAACAATATGAGGGAGAAATTAAGGAAACAAAGTTGTTTATTTACGACTGAATCAAAAATAGTAAAATACCTCAGAATAAACCTACATAAGGAAACAAAAGATGTGCATGCAGTAAACTATAAGACACTGATGAAAGAAATTAAAGAAGATACAAACAGATGGAGAGATATACCATGTCCTTGGACTGGTGGAATCAACATTTTGAAAATGACTATACTACCCCAAGCAATCGACAGACTCAATGCAATCCCTATCAAACTACCAATGGCATTTTACACAGAACTGGAACTAAATATTTCACAAGTTGAATGGTAGCACAAAAGACCCGAAATAGCCAAAGCAATCTTAAGAAAGGAAAACGGAGCAGGAGGAATCAGGTTCCCTGACTTCAGACTATACCACAAAGCTAGAGGAATCAGGTTCCCTGGCTTCAGACTATACCACAAAGCTAGAGTAATCAGGACAGTATTGTCCTGGCACAAGAACAGAAATATAGATCAATGGAAAAGGATAGAAAGCCCAGAGATAAACCCACACACATATGGTCACCTTATCTTTGATAAAGGAGGAGGGAATGTACAGTGGAGAAACGAAGCCTCTTCAATATGTGGTGCTGTGAAAACTGGACAGCTATATGTAGAAGAATGAAATTAGAACACACCCTAACACCATACACACAAATGAAATCATAATGGATTTAAGACCAAAATGTAAGGTCAGACACTATAAAACTCTTAGGAGAAAACAGGCAGAACACTCTATGACATAAATCACAGCAAGATCCTTTTGACCTACCTCCTAGAAAATAAAAACAAAAATAAACAAATGGGTCCTAATGAAACTTAAATCTTTGCACAGCAAAGGAAACCATAAAAAAAGATGAAAAGAGAACCCTCATAAAGGGAAAAAATATTTGCAAATGAAGCAAAAGACAAAGGATTTATCTCCAAAATATAGAAGCAGCTCAATATCAAAAAAACAAACAACCCAGTCCGAAAATGGGCAGAAGACCTAAATAGACATTGCTCTAGAGAATATATACTGATTGCCAAAAAACCCATGAAAGGATGCTCAACATCATTAATCATGAGAGAAATGCAAATCAAAACAACAATGAGATATCATCTCACACCAGTCAGAATGGCCATCATCAAAAAATCTAGAAACAATAAAGGCTGGAGAGGGTGTGGAGAAAAGGGAACCCTCTTGCACTGTTGGTCAGAATGTAAATTGATACAGCCACTATGGAGAACAGTATGGAGGTTCCTTAAAAAACTAAATGTAGAACTACCATATGACGCAGCAATCCAACTACTGGGCATATACCCTGAGAGACCATAATTCAAAAAGAGTCATGTACCACAATGTTCATTGCAGCTCTATTTACAATAGCCATGACATGGAAACAACCTAAGTGTCTATTGACAGATGAATAGATAAAGAAGATGTGGCACATATATCCAATGGAATATTACTCAGCCATAAAAAGAAACGAAATTGAGTTATTTGTAATGCGGTGCATGGACATAGAGACTGTCATACAGAGTGAAGTAAGTCAGAAACAGAAAAACAAATACCATATGCTAACACATATATATGGAATTCAAAAAAAAACACAAATGGTTCTGAAGAACCTAGAGGCAGGACAAGAATATGACACAGATGTAGATAATGAACTTGAGGATATGGGGAGGGGGAAGGGTAAGCTAGGATGAATTGACTGGGTGGCAGGTACACATATACACTACCAAATGAAAAATAGATAACTAGTGAGTAGCAGCTACATAGCACAGGGTGATCAGCTCAGCACTTTCTGTCCACCAAGAGTGGTGGGATAGGGAGTGTGAGAGGGAGATGCAAGAGGGAGGAGATACCGGGATATATGTATATGTATAGCTGATTCACGTTGTTATACAGCAGAAGCTGACACACCATTTTAAAGCAATTGTATTCCAATAAAGTTGTTAAAAAAACAAAACACCAAGTCTTCTCCAAACCATCAGGGAGTTTGGGTCTTTTGAGCATTAGCTGCCTGTTCTCCTTGCTTGGCACCTTGCAATAACACTGTACTTTCCTTCACCACAACCCAGTATCAGTAGATTGGCTTTTCTGTACACCTGGCAAGGAAGCCCATGTTTGGTTCAGTAACGCTACCTGACAAGACATGTCTCATGCTTCCAATCTATTATCCTTTATCAGGAGAAGATAGCCTGGAAGAATTGGCTCATCATTTTTAGAGAATTGCAAGATTGCAGAGAATGAAGAGTCCTCAGCAATTATATTTTACATTTTACATATTGGGAAACTGAGACAACAAATGAGGAAATAATTTGCCTGTGTTCACCAATTTACTCAGTGGTAGGGCTGGCTAAAAACCATGATCCCTAACTCCTATACCAGTGTAATTTACACTAGGAGTGATGAGTCTCTAATAGTGAATTCCCATGCACTGTAACACCATCATATGGGAAATCTTTTATGATGGGTAGGGGATATTTTCTGACCCCTCTCAGACCACATCACAAAGGGAGAAGGCTTATCTTCACATAAGCAGCTAGCTGTAGAGAAAATAGTCTGAGCATTGGGTCACAGAGATCCAAGTTCAAATGTTGTGTCAGCTACTTAGTAACTATGTAAATGTGGGGATGTTACCTAACTTCTCTGAGCTTTGGTTTCTTCATTTATAAAATAGTGCTAATAATAACTTCCCCTCAGAGTCATTGTAAGCATTAAATAAGATGATGTTTATCAACACCTAGCATAATTCCTTGTACAATTATGTACTCTGTATATGGTAGCTATTATTATTCTATCCTAGACAGTGGTTCATTCTGCCCACTCAAATCAAACAGGAGTTTTAGAATACTGGAATCCTGGTACCTGGGGAAAGATGGCAACTCCCACTTCTCTCACCAGCACTGCTATTTTGCTTTGGAGAGAAAAAAAATTCCCAAGCCATTCCGAGGCCAACCCAAAGTGCATCTCTCTGCTACTGAAGATCACAGCTCCTCAGAGGACTGGTAGGACTGAAGAGTTGGAAATAAGTCACTGGGATTATATATAATTTTTATCCCTTAATTTAGACTGAGGAAAAGAAGTTCAAGCAGTGACATCGTAACAGCACATCAGTATAAAAATTTAGGAGGAAGTGACATGCTCTTCACCAGGCCTGTCGGTTGGATTAGGAAAAGAGTCAGTGAGAACACATGAAAAGAACACAGTAATCACTGGTCCAGAAAACTGGGTTTAAGACCTGGATCTATCACTTACATGCTGCATAAGTTTTGAAAAATTGGTTTATCCCAAAAGACCTTAGTTAGCTCAGCTTTCAAATGTGGAGGCTTGGACAAGATAACAATAATAATCAGTTATGTCTATGTATTACTTTAATACAAAACATCTCATTTAATTCTAACATCTTTTAGATATAACTTTCTATTACCCTGAAAAGAAATGACGCTAAATGAGTGTAGTAGGAATCAAGACACATGCCAGGAAGGCATTCAATATGTGGAGACTATTGGATTAATCAGAGGTAGTTGTGGAACCTCCTTCCCAAATGGTCTTTATGTACAGATGAAAGACATGTATGTCTGAAAAGTCAAGGGGACTCATGCTCTGAATAGTAGATAAAATGACTCTAGAAAGTTTTTTTCTGTCTAAGGGACTCCATGATTTCACAGTTCTCTGCAATTATTAGGATCTCAGTCCCCAAGACTGGAATAGCTGACAATAATATAACCTGCAGTAAGAAGTCCTCTTGCCTGTAAGTTAAGGCAAGTAAGCCGATTGACCTGAGACATGTCATTTCCTAAATACTGTAATATATCATCCACTGAGGCCTGGTCAGCACCAAATAAAATGTCAGCAGAAGACTTCTCCTTAGGCCCTCCCCCCCAAGGAAACAGGAGAAGCTGTCTCAACATAACTGAAGTCTGTTCCCTTAAGATCCATGATCTGGTTCTGAGTGAGTTTTCCTTCACACACCCTCTTGTATTTCCTAATCATTCTTTCTCTGAATGATGCCAGCCAAACTTAAGGAAAGAGAAGCATCTGCTGGAGCAGACAGTAGAGTTGTGAGCCTCAGAACTAGGCCACATTTCAGAGGCCTGTTGCAGGAGACCCTTTCCATCCATCTGTGGGGATGGAAAGGGAGGGTGTATTGGGCTTTGCAGGACTGGAGACCCAAAATATGACCTAAGGCCTAGGACTCATTTCCTTTCTCCCTCAATAACCTGACTTCTTTCTGCTTACTTTCTCATGATTCTGTGGAGAGAGTCAGGGCAGCATCAAAGGATAAATGAAATATGTGTTCATGCTAGGTTTAACCTTTCTGTGAGTGCTTTCAGCAGAGTCTTCCAGAGGGACATTCTAGTGCTTCAGCCTAAGCCCAACATGGAAATCCAGAGAAGAAAAAGGGAGCCAACTCAAACTGGTGTCTGCCTCATTCCTCTGCTTTCTCATTTGATATGTAGACACAATTCCTAAACTTTCAGGTTTGATAGAAGGATTCAATAAGACAACAAATGTAAATAAAATTCCTAGCCTGGTGTATGATAGAGGCTCAATAAATGCTTATTTTCTCCTCTACTCATAGAACTTAGGTAAACATCATGCATAGCTTCTGATAAAGCACAGAGAGTGGTATATTTGCTAGAGCATCAGAGTCAGAATCAGGCAGCCTTAGAATTATGTCTGGTACCTAATTTGTGCTCAGTAAGTATATGTAGGTAGACTTACTGACCTAGGTTCTGCTTTTAACTTATCATGTAATCTTGAGCAAGTCACTTACCCTCTCTGGGGCCTCAATTTTCCTATCTGTAATATGATGACAATAATCCTTGCAAAGCTTACCCCACAAAACAGTTGAGAACCATATGAGAAAATGCATATGGAAGTGCTATGCACTTGTTAGAAGTAATTATGGTTGCAATTAAGGAATCTTGGTCAAAGAATTTCCCTGAAAAATGGTATAAACTTCATATATACTTGACTAGCTAAGATTATATTGAGGGAGATGAGGAGGAAGGGACAGCCAGGAGAAACAAATCAATGATAATCCAAAGTTCTTGGTTTATCAATTTCATTGGAAATGCGATAGAGGAGACCTGGACATTACTGAGGATTAAAAGTACCCCAAAACAGAGATATGCCATCCTCCTTCTTCCTGAGGGTTTTTACTCAAACATGAGAGTAAGTGTAGCACAGAGGTAATAGCATATATTCTGGAAACAGATGACCTAAATTGAAATCTAGGCCCTGTCATGTACCTTATATGTTAACCTGGGCAAGTCACTTGAAAATTCTGTGACTTTGTTTCTTTAGCTGAAAATGCAACTGATAAGAATAGTACTTATGACTTCAGGGGAAGATGTCAGAAGAGTAAGACGCGTAGATCACCTTCTTCCCCACAGATACATAAGAAATACATCTACACGTGGAACAA
>NW_020172797.1:12308-13789 GCF_003031525.2 Neophocaena asiaeorientalis asiaeorientalis | reverse complement strand
TTTTACAGATCTTTTCCTGTAATTGATATCTATTCTCATAGAAGTGTGGTCGGAAAAGATACTTGATACAATGTCAATTTCCTTAAATTTACCTAGGCTTGATTTCTGAACCACGATATGATCTATCCTGGAGAATATTCCATGAGGCTTGAGAAAAATGTGTATTCTGTTGTTTTCGATGGAATGTCCTATAAATGTCAATTAAGTCCATCTTGTTTAATGTATCATTTTAAGCTTGTGTTTCCTTATTTATTTTCATTTTGGATGATCTGTCCATTGGTGAAACTGGGTTGTTGAAGTCCCCTACTATCAATGTGTCACTGTCGATTTACCCTTTTATGGCTGTTAGTATTTGCCTTATGTATTGAGGTGCTCCTATGTTGGGTGCATAAATATTTACAATTGTTATATCTTCTTGGATCGATCCCTTGATCATTATGTAGTGTCCTTCTTTGTCTCTTCTAATAGTCTTTATTTTAAAGTCTATTTTGTCTGTGATGACAATTGCTACTCCAGCTCTTTTTGGATTTCCATTTGCATGGAATATCTTTTTTCATCCATTAACTTTCAGTCTGTGTGTGTCTCTAGGTCTGAAGCGGGGTCTCTTGTAGACAGCATATATATGCGTCTTATTTTTGTATCCATTCATCCAGTCTGTGTCTTTTGGTTGGAGGATTTAATCCATTAAAATTTAAGGTAGTTATCGATATGTACGTTCCTATTCCCATTTACTTAATTGTTTTGCGTTGGGTATTATACGTCTTTTCCTTCTCTTGTGTTTCTTGCCTAGAGAAGTTCCTTTAGCATTTGTTGTAAAGCTGGTTTGGTAGTGCTGAACTCTCTCAGCTTTTGCTTGTCTGTAAATGTTTTTATTTCTCCATCAAACCTGAATGAGGTCCTTGCATTGTAGAGTCATCATGGTTGCAAGTTTTTCTCCTTCATCACTTTAAATATGTCCTGCCAGTCTCTTCTAGCTTGCAGAGTTTCTGCTGAAAGATCAGCTCTTAACCTTATTGTGATTCCCTTGTATGTTATTTTTTGCTTTTCCATTGCTGCTTTCAATAATTTTTCTTTATATTTAATTTTTGGCAGTTTGATTAATACGTGTCTTGGTGTATTTCTCCTTGGATTTACCCTGTATGAGACTCTCTGTGCTTCCTGGAGTTGATTAACTATTTCCTTTCCCATATTAGGGAAGTTTTCAACTATAATCTCTTCAAATACTTTCTCAGTCCCTTTCTTTTTCTCTTTTTCTTCTGGAACCCCTATAATTCGAATGTTAGTGAATTTAGTGTTGTCCCAGAGGTCTCTGAGAGTGTCCTAAGTTATTTTCATTGTTTTTTCTTTATTCTGCTCTGTAGTAGTTATATCCACTACTTTAGCTTCCAGGTCACTTATACATTCTACTGCCTCAGTTATTCTGCTATTCATCCATTCTAGAAGTTTTTTTTTTTTTTTTTTTTTTTTTGTTGTCGGGGGGC
>NW_020172797.1:4959-12106 GCF_003031525.2 Neophocaena asiaeorientalis asiaeorientalis | reverse complement strand
TGTTTTTCCTCCATTCTTAAAGTTTTTTTTTTTTTTTTTTTTTTTTGCAGTACGTGGGCCTCTCACTGTTGTGACCTCTCCCATTGTGGAGCACAGACACCAAATGCGCACGCTCAGTGGCCATGCCTCACGGGACCAGCCGCTCCACGGCACGTCGGATCTTCCCAGACCGCGGCACGAACCCGTGTCCCCTGCATCAGCAGACGGACTCTCAACCACTGCACCACCAGGGAAGCCCCTTGTAGAGTATTTTTGATTACATTTATTGTGTTGTTCATCGTTGCTTGTTTCATCTTTAATTCTTCTAGGTACTTGTTAAAGATTTCTTGCATTGTCTCTATACTATTTCCAAGATTTTAGATCATCTTTATATCATTATTCTGAATTCTTTTCAGGTAGACTGCCTAATTCCTCTTCATTTGTTAGCTCTGGTGGGTTTTTGTCTTGCTCCTTCATCTGCTGTGTGTTTTTCTCTCTTCTCATTTTGCTTATCGTACTGTGTTTGGGGGTCTCCTTTTTGCAGGCTGCGGGTTCATACTTCCCGTTTTATTTGGTGTCTGTTCTCAGTGGCTAAAGTTGGTTCAGTGGGTTGTGTAGGCTTCCTGGTGGAGGGGAGTAGTGCCTGTGTTCTGGTGGGTGAGGCTGGATCTTGTCTTTCTGGTGGGCAGGTCCACGTCTGGTGGTGTGTTTTGGGGTGTCTGTGGACTTATTATGATTTTAGGCAGCTTCTCTACTAATTGGTGAGGTTGTGTTCCTGTCTTGCTAGTTGTTTGCCATAGGGTGTCCAGCACTGTATCTTGCTGGTCGTTGAGTGAAGTTGGGTGTTGGTGTTGAGATGGAGATCTCTGGGAGATCTTTGCCATTTGATATTACGTGGAGCTGGGAGGTCCCTTGAGGACGAGTTGTCTGAAGTTGGCTCTCCCACCTCAGAGGCACAGCACTGATTCCTGGCTGTAGCACCAATAGCCTTTCATCCACACAGCTCAGAATAAAAGGGAGAAAAAGTAGAAAGAAAGAAAAAAAGAAAGAGGATAAATAAAATAAAATAAAATAAAGGTAAAATAATATAAATTTATTAAAATTAAAAAATAATTATTAGAAAAAAAATTTTTTAAAGTAAAACAAAAAAAAACAAAAAAGGATGGATAGAGGTGTAGGACAAATGGTGAAAGCAAAGTTTACAGACAAAATCTCACACAGATGCATACACATACACACTCACAAAAAGAGGAAAAGGGGAAAAAATAATAAATCTTGCTCTCAAAGTCCACCTCCTCAGTTTGGGATGATTCGTTGTCTATTCGGGTATTCCACAGATGTTGGGTACATCAAGTTGATTGTGGAGATTTAATCTGCTGCTCCTGAGGCTGTTGGGAGACATTTCCTTTTCTCTTGTTTGCACAGCTCCCGGGGTTCAGCTTTGGATTTGGCCCCACCTCTGCTTGTAGGTTGCCGGAGGGCGTCTGTTCTTCGCTCAGACAGGACAGGGTTAAAGGAGCTGCTGATTCGGGGGATCTGGCTCACTCAGCCCGGGAGGAATGAGGGGTACGGATTGCGGGGCGAGCTTGTGGCAGCCGAGGCCGGCATGACTTTGCAACAGCATGAGGCGTGCTGTGCGGTCATCCAGGAAGTTGTCCCTGGATCTCGGTACCCTGGCCGTTGCGGGCTGCACAGGCTCCCTGGAAGGGAGGTGTGGAGAGTGACCTATGCTTGCACACAGGCTGATTGGTGGCGGCGGCAGCAGCCTTAGTGTCTTTTGCCCGTCTCTGGGGTCCGCACTTTTAGCCATGGCTCGCGCCCATCTCTGGAGCTTCTTTAAGCAGCACTCTTAATCCCCTCTCCTTGTGCACCAGGAAACAAAGAGGGAAGAAAAAGTCTCTTGCCTCTTCGGCCGGTCCAGACTTTTTTCCGGACTCCCTCCCGGCTAGCCGTGGTGCACTAACCCCCTGCAGGCTGCGTTCACACTGCCACACTAAGTCCTCTCCCTGTGCTCAGAGCGAAGCCCGATCCTCAGCTGCCAGCCCCGCCTGCCCTGGCTGGTGAGCAGACAAGCCTCAGGCAGGTGCATGCTGCTGAGGACCGATCCTCTGTGCGTAAATCTATCCACTTTTCCCTCTGCACCCGTTGCTGTGCTCTCCTCCGCGGCTCTGAAGCTCCCCCCTCCGCCATCCGCAGTCTCTGCCCGTGAAGGGTCTTCCTAGTGTGTGGAAACCTTTCCTCCTTCACGGCTCCATCCTATTGCTGCCAGTCCCATCCCTATTCTTTTGTCTCTGTTTCTTCTTTTTTCTTTTGCCCTACCCAGGTACGTGGGGGAGTTTCTTGCCTTTTGTGAGGTCTGAGGTCTTCTGCCAGCATTCCGTAGGTGTTCTATAGGAGCAGTTCCACATGTAGATGTATTTCTGATGTATCTGTGTGGAGGAAGGTGATCTCAGTGTCTTACTCTTCCACCATCCTCCCACACTGAGATTTTTAAATCGAACAATTGTTTTTTGATGTCAAAGTGTGTTTTGCTTTGTTGTGTATTTTGTTTTTTAAAGTATGTAGCCATTTTTTCCTTATTGTTTTCAGATCGCGGGCCTCTCACCGTTGTGGCCTCTCCCGTTGCAGGGCACAAGCTCCGGACATGCAGGCTCAGCAGCCATGGCTCACGGGCCCATCCGCTCCGCAGAATGTGGGATCCTCCCAGACAGGGTCATGAACCCGTGTCCCTTGCATCGGCAGGCGGCCTCTCAACCACTGCGCCAACAAGGAAGTCCCATTTTTTCCTTTTCTGTTCAACCACAGTTATCTTTTTCACTTTTAAAAGTTGCCAAAGGGCTTCCGGAAATATGGTGGAATAGTAAGACGGGGAGATCACCTTCCTCCCCACAGATACACCAGAAATACATCTACACGTGGAACAACTCCTACAGAACACCTACTGAACGCTGGCAGAAGACCTCAGACCTCCCAAAAGACAAGACACCCCCCACATACCTGGGTAGGGCACAAGAAAAAAGGATAGGGACGGGACCTGCACCAGTGGGAGGGAGCTGTGAAGGAGGAAAGGTTTCCACACACTAGGAAGCCCCTTCGCAGGCAGAGACTGTGGGTGGCGGAGGGGGAAACATTCGGAGACGCGGAGGAGAGCAGAGCAACAGGGGTGCAGGGGGCAAAGTGGAGAGATTCCCGCACAGAAGATCGGTGCCGACCGCCACTCACCAGCCCAAGAGGTTTGTCTTCTCCCCCACCGGGGCGGGTGGGGCTGAGAGCTGAGGCTCGGGCTTTGGTCGGAGCGCAGGGAGAGGACTGGGTTTGGCTGCGTGAACACAGCCTGCAGGGATTTAGTGCGCCACGGCTGGCCTGGAGGGAGTCTGGGGAAAAGTCTGGAGCTGCCGAAGAGGCAAGAGACTATTTCTTCCCTCTTTGTTTCCTGGTGCGCGAGAAGAAGGGATTAAGAGTGCTGCTTAAAGGAGCTCCAGAGACGGGCGCGAGCTGCGGATGAAAGCGCGGAACCCAGAGATGGGCATGAGACGCTAAGGCTGCTGCTGCCGCCACCGAGAAGCCTGTGTGTGAGCACAGGTCACTATCCACACCCCGCTTCCGGGGAGTCTGTGCAGTACGCCACTGCCAGGTTCCCGGGATCCAGGGACAACTTCCCCGGGAGAACGCACGGTGAGCCTCAGGCTGGTGCAACGTCACGCCGGCCTGTGGCGCCACAGGCTCGCCCCGCACTCCGTGCCCCTCCCTCTCCCCGGCCTGAGTGCGCCAGAGCCCACGAATCAGCGCCTCCTTTAACCCGTCCTCTCTGAGTGAAAAACAGACGCCCTCTGGCGACCTACACGTAGAGGCGGGGCCAAATCCAAACCTGAGCCCCTGGGAGCTGTGAGAACAATGAAGAGAAAGGGATATCTCTCCCAGCAGCCTCAGAAGCAGCGGATTAAAGCTCCACGATCAACTTGATGTACCCTGCATCTGTGGAATACATGAATAGACAACGAATCATCCCAAATTGAGGAGGTGGACTTTGAAAGCAAGATTTATCATTTTTTCCCCTTTACCTCTTTTTGTGTGTATGTGTATGCTTCTCTGTGAGATTTTGCCTGCATAGCTTTGCTCCCACCATTTGTCTTAGGGTTGTATCTGTTTTTAAAAAAAATTTTTTTCTTAATAATTACTTTGTATTTTAATAACCTTATTTTACTTTATCTTCATTCTTTGTTTCCTTCCTTCCCTCCTTTAGACAACCAATCATTCCAAATTCAGGAGGTGGACTTTGAGAGCATGATTTATGATTTTTTCCACTTTTCCTCTTTTTGTGAGTTTGTATGTGTATGCTTCTGTGTGAGATTTTGTCTGTATAGCGTTGCTTCCACCATTTGTCCTAGGGTTCTATCCGTTTTTTTCTCTCTTAATAATTATTTTTTTATTTTAATAACTTTATTATATTTTATCTTATTTTATTTCATTTTACTTTATCTTCTTTCTTTTTTTCTTCCTTCCTTCCTTCCTTCCATCCTCCCTCCCTCCTTTCTTTGTACTGCTACTAATTCTTTCTTTCTAATTTTTCTCCCTTTTCTTGTGAGCCTTGTGGATGAAAGGCTCTTGGTGCTGCAGCCAGGAGTCAGTGCTGTGCCTCTGAGGTGAGAGAGCCAACTTCAGGACACTGGTCCACAAGAGACCTCTCAGCGCTACATAATATCAAATGGCAAAAATCTCCCAGAGATCTCCATCTGAACACCAGCACCCAGCTTCACTCAACGACTACCAAGCTACAATGCTGGACATTCTATGCCAAACAACTAGCAAGACAGGAACACAACACCACCCATTAGCACAGAGGCTGCCTCAAATAATAATGAGTCCACAGACACCCCAAAACACACCACCAGACGTGGACCTGCCCACCAGAAAGACAAGATCCAGCCTCATCCACCAGAACACAGGCACTAGTCCCCATACAACCATACAACCAAGCAATTCCACTCAGTTAGTTACCTGAGAGAAATGAAAACATATATGTTCACACACAGACTTGCACATGAACAGTCATAGCAGCATGATTCATAATAGCCAATGAGTAGAAACAATCATAATTACCACTATTACTACAATAATATATGGACCTGTTGCTTAAGGGAGAGGCCAGGGCTCTAGATATAAAACTGAGCATCACTAACATATAGATGGTATAAAAGTCATGATCTGGTCTGGATCATCTAGGGGGAAAGTACAGATGGCAAACAGTAAAGGACCCATATTAGAGCTCTGAGGCATTCCAACAGTTAGAAATTGAGCAGAGGAAGGAAAAAAGAGATAGAGGAAGAGAGGATAATAGGGAGGATGGTCTCTTGTGTCTTGGAAGCTATCAGAGGGAAAGTTTCAAGGAGGGAAGAGTCAGCCATATCTAATCTGCTGAGACGCCAAGTAAGATAAGCAGTATTTTCCAAAATTGCCATCCTTGGTAACTTGAACAAATGCTGCTTTAGTGGAGATATGAAAACAGAAGACTGATGTAAGCTTGTTAAAAATTGAATTAGAGGTGAAGAAGTAGAGACAATAAGTATGGACAATTCCTACACGGTGTTTAGATCTAAATGGGAGTAGAAAAATGAGGTGGTAGCTGAAGGATGATATGGGGTCAAGAATTTTTTTCCTAGATAAAGATAGGATATAATAATAGCATAGATCTGTATGACAGATGAACGATCCAGTAGACAGGGAGAGATGTGCAATGCAAGAGCAGAGAGAGAATATAAACAACAGAATGCTGGAGAGAGTAAGGGAATGGCATCTAGAGCACAAGTAATACTGTTTACAATTGTATAAGGATACTTTTTTCCCACTGTAAAAGAGATAAAGCAGGAAAGACAGGTCAAGTACAACTAAGTTTATAGATCTGGTAGTGGAACCATGAGGGAGTTCTCTCTCATGGTTTCTACTTTCTCAATGCTCAAAAGAAATACAGAACATAGGGTGTAGGAGGTTTAAGAAGGGAAGATAAGGTACAATATGCATTACCCCTGTCTTGTCTTCCTAAGTTCAGAATCTATTAAGAAAAGCCACACAATAATGATAGATGGTGATCAAAACATCACCTTTATTACTGATAAAGCTAATTGGAATATGTCCCTTTTTAGATCTGTAGCATATGGGCTTAGTAACACTTTGTCCCTTCAGTTGACAGTTTTACTCACTCAGCTACAGGCCTCACCTGCTTCCATATGGGGAAGCACAAAATGTGTGCATCCTTTAGACAAGCTTACTTCTAAAAGGAGGAGAAAACTGAGAAGGGACTAGATAAGTACGCTTGCTTTTTCTCTAAAACTAACAAATGAGGAGGAGGAGTGTTGAGGGGCAGATAGGACTAGAAATGTTCCTCTCATGCTTTCCTTCTTAGGGATTGAAATGGAATTTCATCTTCACTTTGGAAACATGAAGTATGGGACTTACGCATCTCCTACAGTAGTACAAGATGATCATCTAAATCTGTAATTCGCAAACTTTTGGGTCTCAGAACTCTTCAAAATTATTAAGAGCTTTTGTATATGTTGGTCATATCTATTGATATTTACTACATTAGATTAAAACAGAAAATTTTAACACATCAGAGTATATGAAAACACATTCCATTATCCGTTGGAGCAATGATATCATCATACTTAATTTAGTCTCTGGAAAGATTTTTCCAGAGGATGAGAGTAAAAAGGGAAAATAATACCTTAATACTTATTATTTTGAAAAGTTTTGATTTTGTGAACCACTTATAAAAGTCTCAGGAACCAACCCCACCTCCAGAGGTCCCTGCACCACAACTTAAGAACAGGTGATATATGAGAATGGAATAGTAGATGTATTTGAGAAACATCACAGAATTGCTAAGTAGAGTTTAGTGCCTAGTTTTAGCCATTAATTTAAAGAGAAACCAATGAATTCCATTTCTGGC
Source organism: Neophocaena asiaeorientalis asiaeorientalis (assembly GCF_003031525.2). Classification (NCBI taxonomy): domain Eukaryota; kingdom Metazoa; phylum Chordata; class Mammalia; order Artiodactyla; family Phocoenidae; genus Neophocaena; species Neophocaena asiaeorientalis. The sequence continues at coordinate 5,181 of NW_020172797.1, read as the reverse complement.
CAAGATGAAGAAACAAGGACCAATTCACCCTCCTGCCTTAAACAACCATTAGCAAGACAAAATGCATGAAACAGTGGTTTTCAAGACACTAGATATCAGGCAACAAAGGACAGTGATCTCTAAGTGATAGGAAACAACTGAGGTCAGCCTTATGACAGCCTGACTACCCAAGCTTACTGCCTTGGGAGAGTTTCCAGCTATACTACAGGGTAGGGAAGTAAG
>NW_020172797.1:0-4590 GCF_003031525.2 Neophocaena asiaeorientalis asiaeorientalis | reverse complement strand
ATTGTATAAGGATACTTTTTTCCCACTGTAAAAGAGATAAAGCAGGAAAGACAGGTCAAGTACAACTAAGTTTATAGATCTGGTAGTGGAACTATGAGGGAGTTCTCTCTCATGGTTTCTACTTTCTCAATGCTCAAAAGAAATACAGAACATAGGGTGTAGGAGGTTTAAGAAGGGAAGATAAGGTACAATATGCATTACCCCTGTCTTGTCTTCCTAAGTTCAGAATCTATTAAGAAAAGCCACACAATAATGATAGATGGTGATCAAAACATCACCTTTATTACTGATAAAGCTAATTGGAATATGTCCCTTTTTAGATCTGTAGCATATGGGCTTAGTAACACTTTGTCCCTTCAGTTGACAGTTTTACTCACTCAGCTACAGGCCTCACCTGCTTCCATATGGGGAAGCACAAAATGTGTGCATCCTTTAGACAAGCTTACTTCTAAAAGGAGGAGAAAACTGAGAAGGGACTAGATAAGTACGCTTGCTTTTTCTCTAAAACTAACAAATGAGGAGGAGGAGTGTTGAGGGGCAGATAGGACTAGAAATGTTCCTCTCATGCTTTCCTTCTTAGGGATTGAAATGGAATTTCATCTTCACTTTGGAAACATGAAGTATGGGACTTACGCATCTCCTACAGTAGTACAAGATGATCATCTAAATCTGTAATTCGCAAACTTTTGGGTCTCAGAACTCTTCAAAATTATTAAGAGCTTTTGTATATGTTGGTCATATCTATTGATATTTACTACATTAGATTAAAACAGAAAATTTTAACACATCAGAGTATATGAAAACACATTCCATTATCCGTTGGAGCAATGATATCATCATACTTAATTTAGTCTCTGGAAAGATTTTTCCAGAGGATGAGAGTAAAAAGGGAAAATAATACCTTAATACTTATTATTTTGAAAAGTTTTGATTTTGTGAACCACTTATAAAAGTCTCAGGAACCAACCCCACCTCCAGAGGTCCCTGCACCACAACTTAAGAACAGGTGATATATGAGAATGGAATAGTAGATGTATTTGAGAAACATCACAGAATTGCTAAGTAGAGTTTAGTGCCTAGTTTTAGCCATTAATTTAAAGAGAAACCAATGAATTCCATTTCTGGCCAAGATGAAGAAACAAGGACCAATTCACCCTCCTGCCTTAAACAACCATTAGCAAGACAAAATGCATGAAACAGTGGTTTTCAAGACACTAGATATCAGGCAACAAAGGACAGTGATCTCTAAGTGATAGGAAACAACTGAGGTCAGCCTTATGACAGCCTGACTACCCAAGCTTACTGCCTTGGGAGAGTTTCCAGCTATACTACAGGGTAGGGAAGTAAGGCGGGGCCCAGAGGAAGCTCAGAGTTGAAGAGACGGGGCTGGGAGTTAGGGTAGACGGAGGCAGATAGAGTTTATAGGACAGAGCACCAAAGAGGAGAAGTACACAGACAGAGAACTCCAGAGATCCGCAGAGCGCTCCTCTCAAATATTCAGCAGCACTGATCAATGCAGGATGTAGAAGTAAGTAAGCCAAAAGCCATTGTTCTGCAATGAACAACAGGGAAAAACCAGGAAGTTTGTAGAGAAGTACTGCCTAATGGCATGATCTTCAGAAGAGCTAGAGTCTTTAGGGAATGGATAAGAAATTAGAGTTTGGAAGTGGCACTGGGGACAAAGGAGATATGTATTGGGATGGCCAAAAAGTTCGTACAGGTTTTTGTAAGATCTTATAGAAGAAGCCAAACAAACTTTTTGGCCAAGCCAATACATACATACATATAAACACACACACACTTCTCAGTTTCCTGACCAGGGACTGAACCTGGGCCACGGCAGTGAAAACCGGGATCCTAACTACTAGGCCACCAGGGAACTCCCAAAGCAAGGCATCTTTAATATGAAAAACACTAACCACTGTCTCTAATTTATTTTCACCACACTTATGAGAGAAGCATAAAAATCATACTTTTAAAATGTAGCTTCAAAATTCGGATTGATTAATCTTGTTTTTTAGACAAAGTTAACTCTGAGCAAAAGTAACATGCTGTACCTGTATATATCATGCTTGATAGTAGCCCTTGATTTTTGTCCAGGTTCATAGTTTTCAGGTGGCATATAGATAATTGTCCCTCCTTCTGGTGCAGATTTACTACTTCGTGATTGTGAGAGGGACATCATGCGCCATTTTGATAAGCCAAGATCTGCAATCTGGAAGGGAATAGAGTAATTGAATTTTGAAATTTTCTCTTTAAAAAAATTCAAGAATTGTTTTTGTTTATATTTATTATATTTAGACATGAGACCAGAGTAAATGCTATATATATTAATATGTTATTTCTATAATAGTCTATTAGTTTCTTAACAAATTGGATTCCATAGTGCTGAACCCAACAACTCTAAAAGGAATATAAACTGACTTGAAGTTCAGCATAATATTACAAATTTTAAAAGAGACTAAGTTTTGAAAACTTAAACAGGAGTATTTTTGCCTTTTATTCTGAATGAGTATATACACTTTACTTTTTGTGACAAGTAGCTTTATATCATGTGCTTTCAAAATTTGCCTATACCTCACAAAACTGCTAAACTAGTCATATCTAATACGATTGTCACTGGGTATTGTTTACAACTCAGGATTATATGTTCTTATTTATAATGTGCTAAAAATAGTATCCTTAAATTTTGAAATAAGTAAAATTCCAATATAGTATAACTCATTATTATATGATTTATGCCTACCACTAAAAGAATATCTGTTGACAATAGTATAGTTAGCATATAAAACATATTTATGTCCGTGACAAGGAGTGCCTAAAGCATTATCAGTGACAAACATTCTGTACTTTTGATATGTCCTTTACAGTTTTACTTCACTTGTAAATTTTGTGCAGATACTATCAATACACAATATCTTATAACTAAGTATCGAAAACGTTCCAATGTTTCTTTTTTTAAAGGGAGACAAAAATGTAAGAACAGAAACAATATTTAGTGAACAAAAGAGTATAGGAAAACTGAAGACATTTAATTTAAATCACTTAGACCTTCACACAGCACAATTTAGGAGTCAACAGAGTGGAATGAGCTCTATCCAGCACACCATCTGTGGTTCAACCATTTAACTCTTAAAATGTTCACTAGCTTTAAGAGAAGAAATAATTTATTTAGTGTTTAGATGAATTTGAGATTTAAAAAAATTATGGCCCCACTCCAAAAAGGGAGGGGGTAGCCTATATGAATCTTTCATACATTATCATAATAAAAGGGTAAGTCTAAGAAAAAAAATTAGAAAAGACCAAGAGGAAACATGGTGCCACTACATGAAGATAAGCTGGATTGATTTCTAAAGGCAATATAATATGTGTTCTGGAACATGGGTTCTAGAGCCTTGATTACTTAGATTTACATTCCATTTCTACCCCTTAATTAGCTGTGCAACCTTGGACAAGTTTTCTAATTTCTCTGTGCCTCAGACTACCCATCTTTAAACTGGGGATAATAACATAACACAGGGTTGTACTGAGGATATTAAACTAGTTATTCTAAGTGAAGCACTCAGAACAGTATCTGACACATAGTAAATGACCCCTGTGTGTTAGTATTATTAATGTTTTGTACATGGGAATAAGCCTCTAAAGATTGCTCTTATTCATACAATACTAATAAGCACAGTACATAGTTTCAGGGCCTTTAATACACTTTGAGGTGGTATTAAGACTCTGGGGAACCGTATATCCTACTTACTTCTACTTGCCACTACAAACTCTTATTCCTCCCACTCATTCTCTAAGAGCAAAAACAGTCCTCCAGCTGCACATCTGCTAGGATAATAAGCATTACTATGAGAAGCAAAGTTTATTTCTGTGCCACAGTGAGAAATGTTAAAAAAAAAAACAAAAACTGGGATGTGGTCCATCTTATACCTGACCCACAAATTGCAAACTACTGGGCTAAATACTGGTTTGACTACAGTGCTGGAGAAAATGTATTCTGAGCTTGCTTCCTTATGTGCTCCTTTTACTTCACCTAAGGTCTTCATCTATGTTTTTAAATCTCACGTAGAAAACTTAATCAGAATTCCCTTTATCAGCTAATTTAGTTTGCCTTTCACATGGAACCATATTTGTCCCCCTTCTCTATTACAAACACCATATACCAAAGACACGATTCATTAAATCTGGATCTTCCAGAGAAGAAAAAAAAGTGAAGAATATGATGAGAGGAATACAAGTTCCATGATTTCTTGAGGGTCCTGGTATCATTCAGCAATGAAGACAGAGAATAGGAACTTTTCTATTCTATACAAGATCTTAACATGCATTTCAAAGGTAAAGGTTCTTTTTAGCTAAAAAAATGACAAAAGCAACAAGAATTTACTGTATTAGCACAGGAAACTATATTTAGTATCTCAAAATAACCTATAAAGGAAAATAATCTGAAAAATATATAAAACTGAATCACTTGGCTGTACACCTGAAACTAACATAATATTGTAAATCAACTATACTTCAATTTAAAAAGATTAAAAAACTAGAGGAAATTAAAACACACTATTCATAAAAATCATCCATAATCTTATTACC
>NW_020172796.1:8231-32253 GCF_003031525.2 Neophocaena asiaeorientalis asiaeorientalis | reverse complement strand
GTAATTAAGGTGAAATGAGGTCATATGTGTGGACCCTAATCCAATATGACTGGTGTCTTTATAAAAATAGTAGATTAGGACAATGCACAGATGAAAGATTGTGTGAAGAAAGAGGAAGAAGATGCCTATGTACAAGCCAAGGAGAGAGATCTCAGAAGAAATCAACTCAGTGGACACCTTGACCCCAGATTTCAAGCATCTAGAACTGCGAGGAAGTAAATTTGTCGTTTAAGCTTCCCAGTCTGTGGTATTTGTTACAGCAGGCCAAGCAAAATAATACATTTGATCAGAGGTTTAACCTATCATTCTACTTTCCTCCCAGCAAGGTGTGCAAGTTTTGGTTGGTCCACATCATTTACAAAACTTGATTTTGTCAGTCTTATTCATTTTAGCTATTGTAATGCATGTGTAGTGGATCTCATCATGTTAATATTTTCCTGATGCCTAAAGATGCTGAGCACTTTTTGATAATGATGGTTGACCTTTAATATTCCTTTCTCAGTGAAGTTCCTGCTCAAGTCTATTGCCTACTTTTGTTGGGCCCTTTGCTGTTTTATCTTTGACTTGTAGGAATCCTTTGGATTTATTGTGCGTACAAATCTTTTGTCACATACATGCATTGTGAATATTTCCTCCCACTATGTAAATGGCCTACCTATTTTCTTAATGATGCCTTTCAATGAACATTTTAAAATGTTAAGAATTTAATATTTATCTATTATTTTTAGTGCTTCCTGGGTTCCATCTAAGAAATTGATGACCTCAAGTTTATGGATATATTCTTCTGTTTTCTTATAGAAATGTTACACATTTTAAAATATTACATGTAGATCTATCATCCATCTTGAACTAATTTATGTGTGTGGTGACTGGTAGATGTTTATATTCATTTTAATCCCTACTTTTGTATAGTTGCTTCAGCATCATTTGTTGAAAAAATGTTTTTTCTCCATCACATTGCTTTAGTGCCTTTGTCAAAAATCAGTTTACTGTTTAAACATGGCTTTATTTCTTTGGCCTCTATTGCATTCCATTGATCTATGTATCTATCTTTTTGCTAATACCATAGTCTTGATTACTATAGTTTTATATTAAGTTTAATAGTTTTCCTTTTCAATAATATTTTGACCATTATAGATCCTTTGACTTTCCATATACATTTTAGAATCAACCTGTGAATTCCTATTTTAAAGAGGCTGCTAGGATTTTGATTTGGATTGCACTGAAATTATAAAGCAATTTAGAAACAGCTCACATTTTAACAATATTGAGTATTCCATTCCATGAACATGTTTTATCTCTCAATTATTAAAGGCCTTTCAAAATTTCTCTTATCAGTGTTTTGGTTATTTTAGTGTAGAAGCCTTAGGCATAAATTTTAAAATTTATCTCTTAATATTTTATTTTTGACACACTTGTAAGTGGTAATATTTTAACTTTCATTTAATTGTGCATTTTTGTATATTGACCTGGTACGTTCTGTGACTTTGCTAAATTCACTTATTCTGATGGATTGACTGATGATGGATAGGTAGGGAGGTAGGTAGGTAGGTAGATAGATAGGTAGGTAGATGATAGATAGATTTAGATTGCTTTAGTTTTTGTGCATATGTAATCATGTTGAATAAGACACTTCTGCTTCTTCTTCTCCAGTCCTCATGCATTTTTATTTCTTTACCTTGATTTGATGAACTGTCTACGACCTCCAATGTAAAGGTGAAAAGAAGTGGGAGTCTCCTTGCTTCATTCCTGATCTTAGGGATACAGCTTTCCCTCCTTCAGCATTGGGTATGCTGGCTGGATGTCATTCATAGATGCCCTTTATGGGGTGGAGGATCAACTTTGTTCTTAGATTGCTGAGAATTTTTATAATAAATTATTTTTACATTTTTGTCCAATGCTTTACTGAAACTATTGAGATAATTATATGATATTTTGGTTATCTTTTTAGCATTAATATGGTAAATTACATTGCTTGATTTTGGAATGATAAGTAAACCTTGCTTCCTGGGATAAAGCTTACTTTTTCACTTGGTATTGACCTATGTATTTCAGAATTATTTCTGCGAATATTTATAGATATTTGTGGATGTTCATGAGGTCTAGTTATCTATAATTATCTTTGCTCATGATTTTCTTGTCTGGTTTTGGTATCAGAGTTATGCTGGCTTCATAAAACGAGTTGGGGAATGTTTGCTCCTCTATTTTCTGGAATAATTTGTTCAGAATTGGTATTTCTTCCTCAAATACTTGGTAGACAATTTATTTTGCAAATTTGTTCTAATATAAGCATGTAAAGCTTCACATTTTATTTTAAGCATTGCTTTATGGCATTCTACAAATTTTAATGTTCAGTTTATTTTTATTTAGTTCAAAATATTTTCTAATTTCATTTGTGATTTCCTGTTTTACCCATGCGTTATACAGAAGTGTGTAATTCCTAAATATTTCTAAATACCTGGTAATTTTCCTGGTATCTTTTGCTATTGATTTCCAATTTAATTCATGTAGTCAGAGAACAGACCCTGTACTCTTTTAATCCTTTTCAAAATGTGTTGAGGCTTCTTATGACGCAGAATATAGTCTCTATTGGTGAACATGCCATGGGTACCTGAAAAGAATATGCATTCTGTGGATGTTTTGTGTTATGGTTATAAAAAATGTTAATTGGGTAAAGTTGAATATTAGTATAGTTCAAATATTTTATATGTACTACTTTTCTGTCTCCTTGTTCTGTAAATTACTGAGAAAAAATGTTGAAAACTACAACTTTAACTGTTGATTTGTCTATTTATCCTTTTAGTTCTGTTAGTGTTTACTTCACGTATGCCTAGATTTATCAATAGGCTATGTACATTTAGGATTGCTATGTATTTTAAATGAATTCACCATTTTATAACTGTTGTTAACTCTAGTAATATTCCTTATCCTGAAGCCTACTTTGATATTAATATAGATTTTCCAACATTCTTATTTTTATGATTTGTATGTTTTGTCTTTGTCATCATTTTATTTTTATCCTACCTATATCTTTATATTAAAGGTTCACCTGCATGTTTTGTAAACAGCATAGAGTTGTCTTATTGTTTAAAATTTCTGCCTTTTAATTGGAATTTTTAGCCCAAGTACATTTAACTTCATAGTTGATAAGCTTGGGTTTCAGTCTATCATCTTGCAATTTATTTTCTATTTGACCTATACGTTCTGTGTTACTTTTGCTCCTTTCCTAACTATTTTTGTATTGCATATTTTCTTATGTTTCATTTTATTTCTAATATCACTTATTATTTAAATAACTTTTTTCTTTTTAAAACTATTCCACTATAGTTTATAATGTGCATCTTTAAATTATAGTATACAACATATCAATGTTATATAACTTTGTATATAAGGACATGACACCAGTATACTTCTACTTGTCTCTCTCCAGCCCTTTATGCTATTGTTGAGATACACTTTATTTATTTATTTATGGTATGTGTGTATACACAAAAACATATATACTTGATATGTATCTGTCTACTATCATCTGTCAGATCTTTTTTCTCTCTGTGCTCTAATTTGGATAGTTTCCACTGCCCTGTCTTCAGTTCACAGATATTTTCTTGCATACTGCTCTTTCCTAATCTGCTGTTGAATCTTTACCATTAATTATTCATTTCAGATATTATATCTTTCAGTTATAGAATTCCTCAATTGTTCCTTTTCATAATTTCCATTTTCTATAAGATTCTCATTATGTTTATATTTTCTTTAGATTAATAAATGTATTTATAACAGATTTTTAAATGTCATTTACTGCTAATCCCATTTCTGCATGTTTCTATTGCCTAATTCTTGCCTAGATATAGGTCACAAATTTCTTCTTCTTTTCCTGACCTAGAATATTCTAAGTTATACATGTACAGCTTGGTATTCAGTCAAAGATTCAAGCAGATCCCTAATGCAGATTTTTGGAGCTCATTCTCTTTGTAAAGTCTTCTTTTTTGATACACTGCCCCACAAGTTCCAGCTACTTCGGAAGCTCTGGACAATCTTGGTCTCCCCAACTCAGCAAGAGATCCTTATGCTCCTTTTGGGATCCAACCCTGTGCCACGATCTAGAAAGTGTTTCCAGACATAAATCCAGTCGCTTTGTTTGCCTTCTCTCAGGTATATCAGTCCTGCCCTGCTTGTTATCCAAGGTCTGTAAATAGTTGTTTCATACGCTTTGTCTAGTTTTATAGTTTTTTACATTAGAAGGGCTATTCCAGTACCAGTTATTCCACCAATGACTGGATGCAGAAATCTGTTATTTTTCATTCAGTTTTTAAGTCAATTCATTAATTCATTATCTCCCTGAACAGATATTTATAAACAGCAGATGCTGACAGTAGTACACACTGATTAATAAGACACTGTCCCTGCCTTGAAGGAGCTCTCAGTTTATTGGAGTAGAGACTGATAAAATAATTTCAATGCAATGTGATCAGCATAAAAAGGGAAGATTTAAAAGTGCTATTAGATAAAAGCACAAGTATTTATTATACACTTCATCCAGACCAAGTTCAAGTTTTATGGTGCTCTCTAAAATCATGGATCTCAACCATGGCTGGAACATTGGAAGCCCTGGGAAGCTCTAAAAAATACTGATGCCTGGGTCCTACCCCAGATTTCTTGATTTAGTTGGTCTGGGGTGTGGCCTGGGCTTCGGACTTTTAAAACTCTCCTGTTAATATTTGCTTTGAAGCCAAAGTTGAGAATGTTAATCTATGGTGATTTTTATCAGATAGTTGACCATAGCAGAGGGTAATATGCTACTTGACATTACCTTGACAGTGAAGTTTTCTCATAAGACTGATGTTTCAGAAGTCTGTTGGTCCATGTACATGTACGTTCTTGTTAAGGTACAAATACTCTCCACATGTGTTATCTACAGACCATTCAGTATGTCAATGGAAAATCTTTCTAATCTTGAGCCTCTTAGACCCCTGGGTACAGCAATGACTAGAGAAAATCTGTGAGATATTTTCATTCTCTATTTCTCTATAGGCCTAAAATCACTTTCTCAGGAATACTTGTAAATGAAAATAGAGAGTAAACCACCAATTAGCTCTATCTTTTTCCTGTGTCGAATGCCCATCTTCTGATAGATGCTTAAATAATTTAAACTGAAAAAATTATTTCTGTTGAGTTTAATACTTAAATCACTTAGCAGGCTTGCATTCATTTTTAGTAAAAATATAGTGATGCTGAAAAGGCTTAATCTTTCCACCAATGTATTCAAATCCAAAGTTCAACCCTGACAAACAGCACATGCATTAGGACTGAGAACAATTTAAAATTAATATATATTGTCAATTTCATATTTAGAGCTCTAAGAACCAGATTTTCCCAAGGAGCACTTTAACACTATTTGTTTTTGTCTTTAAAGAGCCAGATAGTAAATATGTTATCTTTTAAATTTTTTTTATTTTTAAAATTTTATTTATTTTTTATTGAAGTATAGTTGATTTAAAATATTGTGTTAGTTTAAGTGTAGAGCACAGTGATTCAGTTATATATGTGTACATATATATTGTCTGGCTTAGTTCACTTAGTATGATAATCTCTAGGTCCATCCATTAACACTATTAAAGTGATTAAAACCAAGTCCTTTTTATGGCATTTGAAATTAAAACTCGTTTTTTAAATTGAAATGTAATTGATATATTACATTAGTTTCAGGTGTACAACACAATGATTCAATATGCGTCTGTACTGTGAAATGATCACCACAGGAAGTCTAGTTAACATCCATCTAGTTTTTTGATGATAGCAAGGAGAAGAGATAGGACTAGAACAAAAAAATCGGTCATTTCATATGGATTCTTACTCAGAATTACAGGCAATTAGTAGGTTGCAGGGGACAATATTTTACTTCCAGGGTTGCCTTACTCTCCATAATTAGAGTGTAAGATGACAGTTGGTGAGTTTCATAGGAAAATGTAGCACTCTTTTACCCCAAGAACTATCTCAATCTCTTCAACTAGACTGTAAGCTTTAGTGAGAACAAAGTGCGTCTGCTTTGCTTGCTAGTATTTCCAGAGCTGGGGGCTGCAATAACTGGATTTGTATGAATTGTAAAGTGTGGTAAAAAGGACCCTTACTGGAAAGTCAAGATACTCCATTGTCCAAACCTTAAATGGTGCCCTAACATCACTGGACTTCAGACACGAGAAGAAAATGAGAGATTAGATATTTTTTAAAGTTTTCTTCAGCTCTAACATCTGTAACCTTAAACTGATAAACGCTTCAAAATCCTAACTTATAAATTGTGATTCTGCTGCAGATAATGTAGTGTAGTGGGAGTAGCAGGGCACTTGGAGTTACTTATTCTTAGCAGTGTGGTCTCAGAGATGGCATCAACCTTCTCTGCCCTGCACTTTCTGCTCACATACAGTAAAACTAAAAGCAACCTCCAATTTGTTGTTATGGTTAAATTAGCACTGTGCTACACAGAAACATAGTAGTTACTCAGTAAATGGTAGCTATTATAACTTGAACATTTTTTATAAGTAATAATATAAGCTTTGTGGAGGTTGGAGCCATATCTATCCCATTTTGCAAATATCCCCAGTACTTGACCCCGTGCCTCATATATAATGGTCATTAATTAAATATATGTTGAAATAAAGTTAATGATACTATTAATTATGGAGGAATTGGACTGAAGCCCAAACTCCTTATCTTGGCCTTATAATTCTGTAGCAATCTAGCTTTCAATCAACATTTTTCCAGCTATTTTTGTGTACATGTTTTTGAATCATCATGTGTAATTTGTTTTACCTGGATTATTTTCCTCTCTCTAGCCCCTTCTCCCACCTGAACGAAGGAAGTGAGGCTTTTTTCTGAGTTATCATTTCAGCTTCCTTTTCCTCTGTCCTGGCTGTGGAATGCTGACTACCTGACTCTTGGATAGATGAGGACTTCTTCCTTTGCATTTTGATACCAGGTACCTATTTCTGTGACATGGTAAGTCCTCAATATACATTTTTTTATATTGACTTAGATTTTGAGTGGATAAAGTGAGCAGAATGAATAAAATACATAGTAATTACATTTCAGGTACAAGTTTAGGACAAGAAATGCAACAATTTGTTATTTCCTCGCTGTAAAAGGAAACCAGAGGATAAATCAATGTTGGAAATACATTTGTCATGTAACAAAACAGACTGCAAAATGGTTATTTCACCCCACCCCACCCCGCTAGCCCTACTCACTCCCATGCATCCTTTTTCAGATGTATCACACTGCTCACTATTATCTTATCTGAAAAGAACCCTTTCATGACTTTTCTGCTTAACTGACATAATCATAAACGAGTGAGGTTGCCAAGCAGAGGTTGGTAGAGGTTGGTTTAGAGAATTAGAATTGAGTTAATATATCTTTATCGTATGATGGATTCAAAATTTAAATTATCCAGAGACGTGGACTTACATTTTGTATCAAACCACACCATTATGCTTTTGTTGGAATTGGTTTTTGAATTCACTATTAATTGCTCCAATTTCCCACAAATGTAACAACATGTGAAGGACACAAAAGTAGAAAAATCTATTTTTAATGTTCATTTTGTTCTTTTCTACAATGCTGTAGAAAAGAAAGCAAATACTAATTATCTTGTTTACAATCATCTAATTATTGGCAGGGGAGGGACTAAAAACCTCCCCCTAGCAATGTCTCTCTAGATGTAAAATAAACACCACAATTAAGAAAAAATGCAGCAACTCAAAAGAATGAGGTTTTCCTAATTTGACCATTCCAGGTGCTTAAAATTGTCTTCCAAAATGAACTAGTACTTTAATGAATAGCCCAAATCAAACGAGAAAAGTTACTGAGAATTCTAATTCCTAGTGTCCAGAGGGAACAAACAGATAACTAAGCTCTCCTGTCATTTACTAAACCTCACATTAAAAAATTCTGCTAGTAGAGGCTGTTTAACAATTTTAGTCTCTTTTTGCCTCCAGCAACAGAGTTCATGTAACAAAAGTACCTATGGAGAACTAGTCTTTTAGACATATCAATGCAACACTGAAATAATGTTATAAAGCGATGGCCATGATAGCTGAGAGCTATTGCCCATTTTTCCCTATGTCAAGCCCCGTTTGAAGTGTTGTACATACATTACCTAAGTTAAATCTTGGAGGAACAAAATGAAACAAAACATGAAGTAAGTGCTATGATTTTCCTCTTTTATAGATAATAGTGAATAAATGTGAGGCTTTGTGAGTTGATGAACCTTTGTTTTTTAATTGAAGTATATTTGATTTACAATGTTGTATTAGTTTCAGGTGTACAGCAAAGTGACTCAGTTATACATACACACACACATATATATGTGATATATATATATAATCTTTTTCAGATTCTTTTCCTTTATAGGTTATTACAAAATATTGAATATAGTTCCCTGTGCTATACAATGGGTCCTTGTTGGTTATCTATTTTATATATAGTAGTGTGTATCTTTTAATTCCAAACTCCTAATTTATCCCCCCCCCCACCTTTTGGTAACCATAAGTTTGTTTTCTATGTCTGTGAGTCTATTTCTTTTCTGAAATCAGTTTATTTGTATCATTTTAAAAAATTTCATATATAACCAGTGTCATATGATATTTGTCTTTCTCTGTGATGAAACTTGACCAATGTCACACAACATCTACTTCAACACAAGCCCAATCAATCTAACTCTAGGACCCACTTTGTTTACTATTGATCTCACCACTAAGGTCACTTGGTGAATAGGGAAACACTGTCACAAGAAGAGATGATGAGAGAAAGCAAAACACCATACCACTAATTTGAAATAAGAAGGAAAAAGACTTCTCCTTTTTTTGAAACTCAAGCATGAAGGTAATTAAAGTGTCACACTCCCTTCATTGCCTGATAGAAGTGACACCTGTGTAATTGTTGGAATTTTTTCTAACTTCAAATGCTGTCTCAAGTGGCTGATTTAATATCCTGAAAATGTGGTTTATTTCCTCAAGTTATGGAATTTAGTTGTCAAAATATTGTGTGTAAAAACACCTTGCAGATTTCTCCTTTACCTGCTTCTCCCTCCCTAACCAAAATATGAATAAGGTTTTATTTGTTTTGTTTTGGCTGACTTGTTTTGTTTTGAGTTCTTTTGTTTGTTTCATTTTTGTTTTGTTTTCTACAGGAGAAAATAGATCTTGCACTATGTGACACAAGAACCACAGATACACACATATATACATATTCACAATTTGGGAGTCCCTATATACCATTATAGCACAATGTAGGCCATAAAGGGGCATTCATTGTAGAATCCTATTAAGAACTAATCTTGAGGGGCTCAAAAGAAGACCAGCAATAATGATTACCTCTTAGTATCATGAATGATTTTCCTGGCTCTATTCCACACACGTGGCAACAAAAGCTTTGCTTTCATCATGAAAGGCTTGAAAGAAGAGAATTTGGGTTGTGTCCAGAGGAAGTAAATCTGTTTTGCTCTATGCAAAGCAGTTAAAAATCGGATAAAATAGAATAGTCACCCAACTGTTTAAAAGTCTGAAATAAAACAAAAAGCACCGTTGCCCCAAATAGGACTGAAAACAGTGTCATTTCAGCTATCTTTTGGCCTCATTTGCCTTACAGTTAACAAATCTACCTGGAATCTACTTGCACTGTCCCAAATTGAAATCTATTGTATTTTAAAGGTAGAACTGAACAAGATATATGTTATAATAATAGAAGAAATCGGTTCCAGGATAAAACATTAGTAGAGCTCAAAACTCATTACTAACCATGTCCTATTCGCAGTGATGTGCAAATGTAGGGCCTTTTGAGGAACAGCTGAAGGCAAGGTTAAGGTAATTAAGACTGTGCCACACACAGTGACCCCTAGCAGGTTTAACAGTGACAGTACCATTACATAGCATGCTGTCCCATTCTTCCTTTGAACCCTGAGTCACGGGATGGAGATAACTCCTGGTCTGCTTGACAAACAGGGATTAAAAGGGGAAAACGGTGGCATGTATTATGTATGCAAGTAGAAAATTTTCATCTATTTTTTAAAGTAAATGGAAACTGGATGAGACAGTAGGACAATATTCAAAGAGTCCTATGAAACTGTAACTCAAATATATATTGTTAAAGGAATGACTTCATTTATTTATTCAAGTGAAAACTAAACAAATATTAAACAATCTATATACACACGGAATTTTTTTAAGTTAACTGTGTATATTCTTTCTAATTGGAAAAAAAGTAAAATTTGCATCGGCAGGCGGACTCCCAACCACCGCGCCACCAAGGAAGCCCTTACCTAAGTTTTAATGCTCATCTGAATAATATCTTTAAAATGATTAAAAATAGTGTGCACTTCCCTGGTGGCACAGTGGTTGAGAGTCCGCCTGGCGATGCAGGGGACACGGGTTCGTGCCCCGGTCTGGGAGGATCCCACATGCCGTGGAGCGGCTGGACCCGTGAGCCATGGCCGCTGAGCCTGCGCATCTGGAGCCTGTGCTCTGCAACGGGAGAGGCCACAACAGTGAGAGGCCCACGTACCAGAAAAAAATAAAAAAAAATTAAAATAGTGTGTCTTGAGACCAAGAAGAAACGTATCTCATCTGTGCAAAAATAATTTTCAAAATACAGTTTAAGAAGGTGGTAAAATCCTAGATTGTGAAAATTAGCAGTCGTTTTCTCTACAGGGGACAAAAATACACATATATTCTTATTGTCCAAATTTTGCAGATGTTCTCCATCCTGAGTCATTTATTTATACCACTGTGTTCCTGTTTTGCTCCTCTTTCAACTTCAGCACACAGAGAGAAGCCCAGAACACACACTCTGGAGAAAACATTAGCTACTTTCTTTTTTGATGAACAACAATAAAAAGCAAATCCTGGCACCTGTGAAGAGAAAATGAAAGTTTGTTTAAAACAAACTTGGGTTTTATTGTTTTTCCCCCAAATGTCAGACCCATGATACAAACTCACGGCTTGGAATCTGCTATTTGAAAGAAGCAGTTGGCTGTGGAGAGAGCCAAAGATGCAACTTTATAACCAGCAAAGGTTTGAATTATTCATAAGGAAAATGCTTTTTTTTTTCTTTTTTAGAGATAAATCAGCCACCCAACTGCTAAAGTGAATTAAATTAAACTAAACTGGTCAACAAAAATAGGACAGTAAAGATTCCAAAGAATGAGCATAGCAAAATATCCTTGGACTCAGCACTTTGCTGGAGTGGGAAGGGAGGGTGGAAAATCTTGTACAAAATCTTTGTTTTAAAAGACAATATGAATGTTTGGGTTGGAATTTTCTTTGCAGTGCTACTGCTTGTGAATATTACCCTGTTAAATGTGTGTTCCCTAAATATTGCCAAGTGAGATTTCCCATTCCTAAAGCAAATGCTGAAAAATATCATCTTCAGTGGGTGAGCCCATTTATGTCTTGAATGCAATATCTCACATTCTTTGGATGTGTTGATAAAGCCCTAGGTACTTGTCTATGAAGGTTAGAAGAAACATAAGAAATATTTATGATTCCCTGACAACTTGGCTTTGGAACAACACTTTGATAGCGTTTTTGATAATTGAGAAGATTTTTAAAGCCTGTTTTCACAAATCTTTTAATGCCTTCATTTTTTAAACCAGAGCAAGCGGATATCCATCTGTAAATACGAAATAATCCCCAAAGTCTCGTCGGTATAATTTGTCATACAAAAGATTTAAAAACTCAAAATGTGTAAAATACATGTGGGTATACATGCATACATACAATTCTATACATTTTATATTTATATACATACATTTTAAATAACACCTCATCCCAACATTTCCTTTGTGTTATATCTCTAAAATGCACAAGCATATAAACTCATTGCTGGGCTTCCCTGGTGGCACAGTGGTTAAGAATCTGCCTGCCAATGCAGGGGACACGGGTTCGAGCCCTGGTCCGGGAAGCTCCTACATGCAGAGGAGCAACTAAGCCCATGTGCCACAACTACTGAGCCTGCGCTCTAGAGCCCACGAGCCACAACTACGGAAGCCCGCGTGCCTAGAGCCCATGCTCCGCAACCAGAAAAGCCAACGCAATGAGAAGCCCATGCACCGCAACGAAGAGTAGCCCCCGCTCGCAACTAGAGAAAGCATGCACGCAGCAAGGAAGACCCAACGCAGCCAAAAATAAATAAATTAACTAAACAAACTCATTGCTGTTGGTGAGAAAAAAAAACTGAAAATACTTGACCCGGTTTATTGCTCTATGAATATTTAAATCTGAAATGCTCTCAATGAATGTTGCATTTTCAACTAAGTCTGCTCTGAAAACAATGCATTGAATAATCTTAGTCTGGAATGAGCAAGACCAGTAAAGAGAATAAATATTGATGAGGTTGATGACAGAATAGATTTGTGAGGAATGGAGTCTAGACTGAAGATTGAGGCTTTGGCAACAACACCTAGAGTAATGCAATGTCAGAGAGAGTGAAGTGTCACCAATATTATTGCCAAATAAAGCCCGAGGAAAGAGCACTTTCGGAGTGGCACCTGTATGTGAGTCTACCTGAAGCCGATAATTAGAAGGTTGTAAGGATTGTGTGATCGATCAATATGGACTAGTGAAATGTCAATCTCTTTTTTGGAACATTACATTGGCCTAAGGGTTAAAGTTCGATGGTACTGTCGGTGCATCAACCAATCAGTAATATTTGCAGGGACTCCATTATCTACTTAATACAGTAATGATTGTTTTTACCGAGGGTTGCTGTCAGAAAATAACTCAACACTTCCCGCAGGAATAAACAAACAAGAATGATTGATCTGATCCTATTCTACATTAGAGTAGTTCCCATAAAGACAGATGAGTGGCCAGGGTAAGTTCTTTTTTTTTTTTTTTAAACATCTTTATCGGGGTATAATTGCTTTACAATGGTGTGTTAGCTTCTGCTTTATAACAAAGTGAATCAGCTATACATATACATATGTTCCCATATGTCTTCCCTCTTGCGTCTCCCTCCCTCCCACTCTCCCCATCCCACCCCTCCAGGCCAGGGTAAGTTCTTTGGACTTGATCCCGGAAGACTGAGGGGTGAGGGGAATTGACACTTTGTAAATAGGGCTCGCCTCTGCTCCTGGTAAACCGAGTAAGGGCTCAGGCCAACCTACATTGTTATTCTTTTGTCCCTACCTTTTCATACACTTCAGGTGGATGTTTCTCAGGACCTTTAAAGTACAGTCACAAGAGATGGCCAGGCTGAACCAGCTCACTGCAGATTAACCCAGAAAGTACCCAATGATTGGAGGAATTCTTTGTGGTATCAGTCCCACCACAACCGCGGCTCAGCTCAGTTCCTTCTAGCTGTACATTGGGGTAGAAGACAGGCCTCTTGGCTTTTATTTGGCTCAGGGTGAACTTTCCAAGGTGCTTTTCCAACAAGCACTTCAAGGATTCTGCAGTTAGATTTCAGCATTTCCTCTTGACAGTGTCTGAACTTAGCAGGAGAGCTTGGCTCAAACACACATTCATTTATATAATATATATCCTTGCAGAGTTCAGAGTACATACGCCAACCAGATTTCCAAAACAGTTAATTCAGGATTCTTAAGCAAATATGCTGTAATGAAGAGATGACTAGGTTTGAATAAAGAGGGACTAAATCCTAGTAAGTTATATTCTTGGATATCCCATCCAATAAAGCCTATCCAATCTCTGGTTGTGGAAGGTTCTGCAGATTTTAGGGTAATCTGAGGGTGGATCTTATTTTCTAGAAATTATGGTCTACTGGTTTTGAGTGGCACATAGTAGGCACACAACTATTATTTGTTGTATAAACCCATTTAAATGAAAATCTATTCACCTAACATCCAAATATGTATTTGCCCTTTTAAAATGTACGTCTTTGTTAATATTTAGTCATTTGCCATATAATCCGTAATCACTGACTATAAAGAGACCAAGTTAGATGTAAGTAATTGCCTGCTCATCTACTCGTTAAATTAATTCATCAAATATTTATTAAGTACTAACCATGTACTAGGCACTACTGTGGGCATTTGTAATACATAAGTGAATAAAGCAGATCCATTTCTCTAACAATATTCTACATATATTTCAAATAGTCTGAAAGTAAATGGGTCATCAGCAAATGGCTTTGATTCACATTTTTATAACTGATCCTATTTTTAACCATGTTTTAGCTGGGTAAAATTCTGTACCTCATGATAGCTAAGTTGCTTTGAATATTACTATGTCAATAATAAAAATAGAACCATAGGATAAGTACATAATGTATTTGTATTCAGCAGTATACACTAAAGTTTATAGTCAGAGGTTGACTTTTGACAAGTTAAAAGCATTTTGAATTGCCCCAGGTAGAGAAAAATTATTAAATGAAGCAGAGCTGTTACACTGATTTTATTTCAACTTTCTATTTGATAAGTGTTCTGAATACAGATTAACAAGTATACTTTATTTGCTCAATGTTTATTGTTCTGCCTGACTTAATAAGAGAACTAAATTGTTAAATGTATTACAATGTGAAAGTGCTATGAAAATAATTTTATTTTTGGGTGCTCTAAGTACTGCTATGTCACTTTTCCTGAACCCTGAAAAACAGTTAATTTAGTACAATTTAATGATTTCCAAATATATTTTTCTATGATTTTCTATGCTTGTGACTTATAAACATGACCTTGTTTTTATATATGCAAACTTCCTGGTAATAACTTTCATTAATCCTGGCTTTTCACCCACATTTTTTGAAACACTGAGTATTGGATTGATCTCTGGCTACATTTTGCAGGAAAAAATAAGCACATAAACACACATAACAAGACATCTGAAATACAGTTTTTTAAATGGCATTTGAAGAATATAATATTTTTATATTTCAATTCTTTATTGACTGGATTTCAATTAGAGTTCTGAGAGCTCACAAAAAATGTCTACTAATGATTTTATTCTAGCTAGATAAACTTATATTGCTCACATCTGCTGAAAACCAGTATAATATTATTTGCCTATTTGAAAAAACACTTTGATTCATACAACAATTTAGTTCACATAATTAAGAGAAGCAATATATTAATAAATGGTCTACTGAGTCAAAGTTTTAAGTAGTTTGGTATCTTTAAATGAGAGATTTATGTATGTTTTAGTATCTTGACTGAAAACAACTGCCATTTTTCAGTTAATCTAAGAGATATAGTTTGGCATCTCACTTGTTCATCTTAATCGAATTTGGAAACAACTTTTCCTACAAAAACTTTTCTTCACATTAGTGTACTTGTCCATCTTCTTAAAATTTCTTTCCACAAGTTGACTTTTCTTTATCATATTAAGTCTTATTGTTCACTATTGTTGTGATACTCTTTTCATGTCATCTACATTAGAAGATTAAATATTTTGTATCAATAACATGCAATAAAATGAAAGAGATTCACATTCTGGCTAACATTCCTTTTTTCAAGCTTACAAATTGACTGCCAAGAACTGGTTGTGAAACTTCACAAAAAACCCTGCCAAAATCAACTGTGTTCCATGGGGACGATCAAATGTAGTGAACTAATGAGAACTTCCGAACCATAGTAATATTATAAAGGAAACAAATAAAATTGTAATATGATTGTAAATTTGTAATATAATCTTGGCCAATGAAAATTAGAACCCAGGGGTTAATGAGGCCAACATCAAGGTCTCAGCAAGTCCAAAACACATAGACAATTATTCTCTTTCATGTGGACACATATAATCTTGAAACTGAAGAATAATTCAAAGATGTAGGTTAACATGTCTCAAGAGGAAATTGGGGGTATATATGAATCCCTTCAGTGCAACTTTTCACCAGAAACTATTTGTTCAAAAGTTGAATTATTTAGCAACTATGAATCGATACCTATTAAGTGTTCAGTGTGGCCCTAAAGAACGTCACAGTCTAATGGGGGAGGTAAGGGGTAGACAGACACACAAAAATTTTTTTAAATATGATAATTACTGTGCTAGGGAATATACTCAGTATGTAATGGTAGCTTAGATGATACCTGCTTCAGGAAATCCAGAAGGGCTGTGGAGTGAAGATGATACTTGTGCTGAGAAGTACTCCAGGTAGAATAAGTTCATGTGGATATTCCAGAAGTAAAGGAGAGCATAAGCAAAAGAGTGAAGGTGGTATCTTACATGTGTATGCATAGGTATGTGTGTGTGGAACATAACGTGTATGGTGATAAGGCAGGAAAAATATGCAGGAGGAGATCATTAAAACTTCATGAGGCCTAAGTGTTTTGATTTTAATTTGGTAGGCAAACAGGGCTCATTGAAGCATTTTAAGATGGAAGCAACATGACTGAATTTGTGTTTTCAAAAGATCATTCTGTTGGTTTAGCGGTCCCAAGAGAGATACTGCAAAACAAATCACCCCCAAACATAGTAACTTGACAAAATCAATAGTGATTTATTATCTCTCACAGGTTCGTGGCTTCAGGAATTGAAGAGTAGCTTGGCACAGTGGTTCTGACTCAGGGTCCTCATGTAGTTGTGGTCAGGATGTTGGTCGGTGCTGAATTCATCTGAAGGATTGACTGGGGCTATGAGATACATCCTGCATCGGCAGGCGGACTCCCAACCACTGCGCCACCAGGGAAACCCCGAGATACACTTTTAAGGTGACTCACATGACTGGCAGGTTTTTTCTGGCTGTTGACTGGGGGGCCTCAGTTTCTCTCTAGGTAGGCCTCAATGGGGCTGTGTGAGTGTCCTCCCAGCATGATGGCTACAGACCAAGGGACCAAGGAGAAAGCTGCAATGCTTTCTAAATGTCACACACTATCACTTACACCATATTCTATTGGTCAGAAAAAATAAAATCCACAAGAGCATGTGTAAAAGAGATGATGATCATCAGAGGCTATCTTGGACACTAGTTACTAGAGAAAAGGTCCAACTACCAAGGCAACTAAACCAGATATAAGATAACTATGAGAATGAAAACAAATAATGACCATCTGAGTTATAATCATAACAGAGAGGATGAAGAGAAGGGACCTATTTAAGAGATATTTAGAAAGTAGAGTTCATAAACATGACTGGATGTGGAAGGTACGAAAGAGCCCCAGATGACTGTCAGGTTTTATGTTTGGGTGATTAAGAGAGATATGGGGTCAGAAACCATGATAAAGGAGAATGAGCAAGCTTCAGTAAGATAGAAAGGGGGTACTTTATGTTCCAAGTTGATTATATATTATATATATAAAGTGATTATATATATATATAAAATATTTTTTTTCTAAGATGGTTATATCCATGTGGATATAATCATCATCATCATAGATGGCATTCATCACAGATGGCAGGTACTCTTCTAAGTTCTTTACATATTCATGTATTAACTCATTTAATCCTCACAACAAATGTTTGTGGTAGGAAATATCATTGTCCCCATATTACAGATGAAGCAAAGAGAGATCAAGTAATTAGTCCAAAATTCTACACCAAGTATGTTAATTCACATTAGCACTAGAGATCAAAACTGCCTTTAGTTCTGTCTCACTCCCCTAATTTCATGATTCTTCATCCCTATCTAACCATCTCCTCTATCTGAAAAATCCGATAAAATCACTCATTAAGTAGTTTGAGCCTTATTATGCTATGTTTATTGGAGATTCAGCAATATGAATTAGGAAACTTAATTCCAAGAAATAAGTTTCCATAGAATTTCAGTTACTGGAGAGAAAAGGCATTGGATTTGGTATGTTACAAGGTAGTATATCAAATTTTACTATAATATATCTGGTTCACCTATACTTAAGGTAATGTTATTAACATGGATTAAGAAAGAATAATTGGGAATTTGTGAATGGAAATTTTGTTAGTATTTCTATTGTCACAACTTATCACATAATTATATTGTACAAGGTATTTTGTCTTTTGGGAAGGCCATTCACTTTCATAAGCATATGAAGTGTTTGAATTCCTAAAGCACAGAAATGTCAGGCATGCTACATATCAGAGCAGTAAAAACTTTATCAATAATTCAAGCAAAGGATAAGATTCACTCATACTAATAAATTCTTACCCTTTTCATAATGATTTGAAAATTCATAGCAGATCTGTGCAACAATCACCCTTTCTTTTTGTGAGGTTTTATTATATCTATAATTTAACCTTTATCGTGACTGTATCTACCTTCAGCCCTCCCCCAAACAGCTTTAAAGTAGGAATTATGATGATGACTTTACAGATGAAGAATTTACTACTGAACAGAAATAAGCAACTTGTCCAAAGTTACATGTTCAAACTAGCAGAAGAGACATTTGAAAGCAGATCTACTAGAATCTGAAATTTTGTGATGCTTCTCTGAATTAACATGAGACTACTACTTTTGTTTTACAGTCATGGAACCTCAAGAATGGAAGAAGCAAGAAATTCCAAAACAATTTTGGCTTCATTGAAGAAATAAACATTGATCAAATTATGTAAAAGATAACATAATTTAATTTCCTTAGGCTCAAGTGTTTCAAATTAGAATATGAGGAACGTATAAATTCATTGAACAACCTATGTGTAACAAAGTGCCGAGGAAAAACTCAGAAGGTATCTAATAATCAGTACTCATCTGTGGCTGAGAGTTTAAGCTCACAGAAACTCCGTTAACCATCTACACTTTATCTCTACTTATTCCAACCTATAAAAGATGATGCTCAGTTCTCCTCAGTCAGATTCATTTTTTCTTCACTTTCTTTATTGTTTGCTGTATTTGATTTTTGGTGGTACGTTAATATTCTTAGTTATAACTCCTCTTCTAGCATTCATTCTTTTAACTGCAATCTGACCTCAATTAAGACTCCATATCAGCTCAGCAAAAAGGACCCGAGCATGTGTTTTCTCTTGAGAAAACTATGCAATAGTCACCAAACTTGGAGTAAAAGATGGAAGATGTAGCATTCATCTTTTGTTGGCCCAAGCCTCTCCTAATTAAAGCTAATGGTTGTTACTAGGCAGAAAATAAAAATGTCATGTACTTAATATTTAATATTCTGCTCATGGGAGACTTGTTATATGAGAATTTATTTACAAACAAAAAATAAAGAGGTGAAAAAAAGAAGATAAAAGGTGATGGTATAATGAAGAATCCAGGGCTGCCATGAACAGTTGTACAAGATGTGCCTCAACCAAAAGTATTTGGCATTGAGGCAAGTGAGGCTGAAATCCAGTTAGACTTTAGCTTTAGAGCCTATGCTTCCACCTGAGAAAATGGGCATTTTTCTAAATTTCACGAAGATGCTGAAACTGTGGATAAGCGTTAGTTAAAACCATTTCACATGTAACCAGCTGTCACTAATCAAGGTCATTTTAATTGCTGCTACAAAAAACCTGTGTGTCCTCCAAGCCGATCCTGGCCTAATGAGATATTTGACCAAGTTGTTTCCTAGGAACTTGGAGTCAGCTAGTCTAGTTCCAGCTGAGCTTGTTAAGAGTGGCTGTTAACCAACCCTCCAACTGGGCATGCACCAGTGTCCGTTGGGTGACCTTTGGCATATGCAAGGGCCTGTAGCTTAGTTACGCCTGCGCAGAACGAGGATTATCACACCTTTTCCCAATCACTACTCCCCATGCTCCCCATGCCTCAGACCATCCTGCTGCTTTATTTGCTATCCCTGTAGCTTAGTTACGCCTGCGCAGAACGAGGATTATCACACCTTTTTCCAATCACTACTCCCCATGCTCCCCATGCCTCAGACCATCCTGCTGCTTTATAAATACTCCATAAATACTGCAAGCCTCTTGCCGTCAGGAGTTGAAAGTGTGGCTTGTCTCCTTTCCTGGCTGCCTTGCGAGTGAACCCTCACTGCTGCAAACCTTGAGTCAGCGTTTTGGCTTGCTGTGCGTTGGGCAAGAAAAAGGTAAGTCCTGGGCGATAGGAGTGAGATTGTTGTTTGTTTTTGAGAGTTATGTTTTATTTGGCGGGAATTGTTAGGACTTCAAGCCCGGGAGGCAACATCTCACCCTGAGAGAACTGCTCTGAAGGGGCGAGGTTATATAGAAGCCAGGTTATATAGAAGTTTTGCAACAAAAGGCAGGCAGTCTTAACATCAAAAGATTATTGTTAATTAAAGAAAACCAGATATGTTAAATTAAGGAATTTAGCGCTTTTCTATGTATGGGAAGATGCAAGAGATTATTTTGTTTGTTTGTTCAGAGCAATGAACGTAATAAACCATTTTTAACCCTCCCCTCAGTTATTTACATTGGTGTTTTCCTCCTTTCTTTTGCCTTTCCCTTTTCTCTTCCTTTTAAAAAATCGCCATGACTTTTAACTTCCTATGAGCTTCTGAGGCTAATGAGGTAATCAGCAAACAATGACCCATGGGCCAAACTTCAGCGCATATCTTTTTTGTATGGCCTGCAAGCTAAAAAAGGTTTTTACGTTGTTAAATGGTTGGGAAAATTAAATGTCTTATGATATCTGGCAATTACATGAAGTTCATATTTCAGTGTCCATAGACAAAGTTTTACTATAACGCAGCCCTGCCCACTTATTTATGTTTTGTCTATGGATCCTTTGGTGCTACGACCAGAGGTGAGTAGGTGTGCTGAAAACTGTATGGCTGCTAAGCCAAAAATATTTTAGTTTCTGGACCTTTATGTGAAAAGTTTGCTGACCCATGAGCTAGCAGGTTCATATTAACTCACGTGTCATATTGTTTTATTGTCTGTATTTCCACTGAGACCTTATCCTGGAAGTTCAAAAATCTGAACTCATCACGAGTAGTCAGAACTCTTCGCAATATGGTTCCAAACAGTCATCCAGTTCTCTATTCAGCCCTAAGCACGATCTTCACAGACCCCCCCCCACTCCAATCAAACTTAACATACTAAGTTTCCTGAGCATGTACTGTCACACCTCAGAGGGTTTGCAGGTGCCCTGGGTTCAGGCCAGGGCTCAAGTACCTTCTCTGGAACTTGAAAGTTTATGGCTTTACACAATTGCTTACGCATTTAGGTTCATGTTGTTGTCATCGTAGTAGTTTAATTTTTAAAAGAGAGTTGCTAATTTTCACAGAGTTGTTGTGATAAATTACAGAATATGAATTGCCTAGAAAGTTATCTGATACATAGTTTCTTTTACTTACCTTCGACTTGTTTTTTCTTGGGAAATACAATTCAAATTTCAAGGCAATTCAGGTGTCACCTCCTCTGGGCAATCACCTTGGATCCTCTCAGGTAGAGTGAGGCAGTTTTCCAGCAATGCTGTTTGCTGCCCTGTGGTCCCATTGTCCTCCCAAAAGGGGATTTGGGACATAACAATAGAAATACTTATAAGGTTGTTATAAAGGCTAGTGATCTGTTATGAAAATGTCTTGTCAAAGTGTAAGCTGTCAATAAATGATCACTGTTGATACATTAGTTCTTATTTGTAGCCCAGTTACTCACCTAGTACCTAGCATGTGGTAAGAAGTTAGAAATACATGTGATAGATGACTGAATAAATAAATAAATGAATGAATGGACTAGAGGAGAGTTTTCAAATTTTGGTTTACATCAGAATTAACCACAGGACTTGTGAAAACCCAGGTTGCCGGGTTGTCAACCTTAGAGTTTTTGATGCAGGAAGTCTGAGATATGAGTCAATAATTTGCATTTCTGACAAGCTCCAATGATGGTGACAGTGCTGGTCTGGAGACTGCAATTTGAGAAGCATGAGATTAGATAATAAACTGAAGTAGTTCTCAGTATAAACTATTCTGTCACTTATCTGACGATCCAGCTTTTTCTGTTTTGTTTTTCACATTTGTCTTTTTAGCTCCAAAATACTCTACACTTATTTAGGCACATTTTTACTGGAATGATAGGTGGAAGATAGGCAAGCTTACTTGGTTAAATTAGAAAATATTTTATGAAGTGTGGATTCAAATCTTACTTGTAAATAGTACTTTGCCACTTAAAGAGAAAAAAGAGGTAAAATGAAACCTATGATACCATATCATTAGTTCATATTTCAATAAATGAAATATTTTAATAAAATGAAACGTTGAATACTTAACATATTTAAAACTATAAAATTAAAAATCATTGCTAAAGGTCCATCCACCTTACTACAAATAACTCAATTTCGTTTCTTTTTATGGCTGAGTAATATTCCATTGTATGTGTGTGTCACATCTTCTTTATCCATTCATCCGATGATGGACACTTAAGGTTGTTTCCATCTCTGGG
Source organism: Neophocaena asiaeorientalis asiaeorientalis (assembly GCF_003031525.2). Classification (NCBI taxonomy): domain Eukaryota; kingdom Metazoa; phylum Chordata; class Mammalia; order Artiodactyla; family Phocoenidae; genus Neophocaena; species Neophocaena asiaeorientalis. The sequence goes on along the minus strand of NW_020172796.1, from coordinate 10,054 downwards.
CTATTGTAAATAGAGCTGCAATGAACATTGTGGTACATGCCTCTTTTTGAATTATGGTTTTCTCAGGGTATATGCCCAATCTGTCATGCAGAGTGAAGTAAGTCAGAAAGAGAAAAATACCGTATGTTAACACATAGATATGGAATCCAAAAAAGAAAAGGTTATGAAGAACCTAGGGGCAGGACACGAATAAAGACGCAGACGTAGAGAATGGACTTGAGGACATGGGGAGGGGGAAGGATAAGCTGGGATGAAGTGAGAGAGTGGCACGGAGATATATACACTACCAGATGTAAAATAAATATGGGAGGTCAGCTCGGTGCTTTGTGACCACCTAGAGGGGTGGGATAGGGAGGGTGGGAGGGAGACACAAGAGGGAGGAGATATGGGGATATATGTATATATATAGCTGACTCACTTTGTTATAAAGCAGAAACTAACACACCATTGTAAAGCAATTATACTCCAATAAAGATGTTTAAAAAAAATCATTGCTAAAGGTGATTTTTAAAAGAGATTATAAGTTGAGGTAGAATTTTATTGGCACTAGTGCACTGTCTCAAATGAAACTTCAACCTGCAATTCAATGTTTAAATTCACTGTGCTTATTGCTTTATTTCATTTTTAAATGAAGTATAGTTGATTTACGATGTGTTAATTTCCACTGTACAGCAAAGTGATTCAGCCATACATATATTCTTTTCCATTATGGTTTATCATAGGGTATTGAATATAGTTCCCTGTGCTAAACAGTAGGACCTTGTTGTTTATCCATTCTATATATAATAGTTTGCATCTGCTAACCCCAACTTCCCACTCCATCCCTCCCCCATACCCCTCCCCCTTGGCAACCACAAGTCTGTTCTCCATGTCTGTGAGTCTGTTTCTGTTCTGTAGAAAGGTTCATTTGTGTCATGTTTTAGATTCCACATGTAAGGGATATCCTACAGTATTTGTCTTTCTCTGTCTGACTTACTTCACTCAGTGTGATAATCTCTAGGTGCATGCATGCTGCTGCAAATGGCATTATTTCATTCTTTTTTATGGCTGAGGAGTATTCCACTATACATATGTACCTCATCTTTATTCATTCCTCTGTCAATGGACAGAAAGGTGGCTGTTTATCTATTTTACGTGTAGTAAAGTTTGTGTCTACTAATCCCAAACTCCTTATTTATCTCTCCCCCACCCCTTTCCCGTTTGATAACTGTAAGTTTGTTTTCTATGTCTCTGAGTCTATTTCTGTTTCGTAATAAGTTCATCTGTATCATTTTTTTAGATTCCACATATAAGCGATATCATACAATATTTGTCTTTCTCTGTCTGGCTTGCTTCACTTACTCTGATAATCTCTACTTCCACCCATGTTGCTGCAAATAGCATTATTTCATTCTTTTTTATGGCTGAGTGTGCTTGTTTCTTTATATTGTTCTCTGAAAAGACTTTTTTTTACTATGGAAAATGATTATCAGCATTATTCTAAAATTGTTTATTTCATATGTTTTTATTGGTGAATGACTTTTTTAGAGATATATACCAATAAAATTTTTATAGATGGAGAAACATTGAGGGCCTTAAATTGACTATAAAGTATACATCGCACACTGGAGATTGACACTTCATTACGATAGGATAATTCACATCTCAAGTGGCTGTGACTTAACTTGCTAGATGATATAGGGGAGAAAACAATTTTCCCTCTACCCTTCTAGGTTCTTGGTCAAGACCTCCCTGAAATAAAAAGATGGATTAACAGGAGAAAAACAAATGATGTTTAATAACATGTATACTATATATATATGTATATACATAGATATGTATGT
>NW_020172796.1:0-8170 GCF_003031525.2 Neophocaena asiaeorientalis asiaeorientalis | reverse complement strand
ATCAAGGAAAAGCACATTAAACAAGGTTATACTTGTTATGCAGATTTAAGTCTTTGCCTTCTCCATTTATAAGAGTTTCTAGAGATTTAGTCATCCTCTTCTTAAAAATGGAGATTTGCCTCATAAATATAAATGGCTCTTACAAAATGTTAACTTCTACTTGATTTTCAGACCTTCTCCTATGTCTGGTGTTTCTTAAATAACTAGCTCAAAATAATCTTAATGCCAGAGACATATTCTGGGGTGAGATATTAAATTCCCCTCCAGTGAAGATGTTGGTTATGGCAGAAAGTGAAATAACTTTTTTCCATTTTATTTTTCTAAAGTCTGCCTGTTAGAGGTCAAAGTGGGTGCAAATTCATCTCATGAGCTGATTCCACAGGAGTCCAAGAAGGTACCTAAATCTACTTCTCTTTTAATGAAGGAGAAACTGAATAAATCCAGCACATCAAAGATAATACAGGCACAGTTATGTGAACAATTACCTGCAAGTGATTGAGTAACACCTCCAACATTTTTGAGTGGCCAGATAAGAAGAGTATTACATCTTGTGAATGTTGAGTCCTTCATGCTATTCTGGACTAGTCTGTTTACTTTATAAGAATATTTAGAATCAAAAGACAAAAATGAAAATGATCTTTTTAATTCTAAACTGTGCATATTTGTGAACTTCTAACCTCATCTGACCTTTACAAGGCTGTTCCTGTTATCAGTGAGAACCAGCCATAGGGGCAGGTTAGTTATGTAATCTCCCCGAGCAGCCTTAGGGGAAATATTCTTAGGGAAAAAAGTTGTATGTCATTCCTTTTCAGGAAACGTTTGTTCTGCACCCAAATCAGTAGCAGCATGCAAATACTAGTAGGATGAATGGCAGAGAAACAGATGGGTACTCGCCTAGCTCTAGTTTATCAGAAAGTAATGACCCAGTATTTCTCTTGGAGAGATTCTTTCACAGATTGGCTAAGTGTATGGACTCCGCAATCAAAAAGATCCGCACTTTGCTGTACACCTGAAACGAATACAACATTGTACATCAACTGTACTCCAGTACAAATTAAAAAAAAAAAAATTTAAGGAGAAAAAATGAAAAGACCTGCCCTTAATTCTCAACTCTACCACTTCTGGTCAAATGATTTTGTGAAAGTTTCTTAAACTTTCTGGAACTTCGTAATCTGCTTAGTGGGCACAATGACAGACTTAGGTACCTTTTCTTCTGTGGTGGTGTCCTGGAGCCAGTGTGTAATTTGTACAATATGGTAATAAATATGGTAATAGTCACTATTTTCTACTCAGGTAATAGTCACTATTTTCTACTCAGGTAATAATGTCATAATTTTTAAGTCATTCACTTAAATAATGTTAATAATTTCAAATTTTTTAAGTATAAATTAGTGATTCTAACATAGGGCTTATTTAAATGGGAAAAAGACAAACTATTTAATGATGATATACATTTATTCTAAATTCCATATGGGTATAGTGATAAGAAATAAGGGTGGGCATTATTTTAAAAAGCTTGTCTGGAAACAGATGGAGTCAGCCATGTGGCAAGGGAGAGGAAGAATGTTCAAGGCAGAAGAAACAGTGTGAAGAACAGCCCTGACGGGGAAATAACATGAGCAAGTTCATTATTAGCAATATTATTAGGATAAATTGAATAGGTTTCACCATACATACCTCTATTCCATTATTAAGACATGTGCTTGGGGGGAAAAATGTACACAAAATAATTTCGATTTGATTTTAGAAAACATTAAGAGTCTAAAGTTTTTATACATACTGGCCATTGGTTTAATACTGTTAAAGAAACAATTATTCTGATTTTGTTAAAATGTTAAGTATGACTTCAAGACTATTGTGACAGATATGAAGACTATGGCAGTAGGTGAGTGATGGGGCTCGACTTTGAATACGGTAAAGACAGCTGGAGATACATCATGACAGAAGAGAAGTTTGCTCTACCCATCTAGGTTCTTTTTAGCTGGTCTAAGAAATTGACTAGAGACAGATGAACAGGAGAGTCCAATTTTGTACATAAGGGAACCCCACATACATGAGAGGTTCAGAGACAAAAAGGTAAAGTAAGGTATATATGGCTTCCTGAGTTAAGGAATGGGATAGGGGCCTGGGGCTTCTAAGGACAGGAGGGTCATTTACAGGACAATGAGATTAGATGTTTGCTGATTAGATGTTTGCCCTGTTATATACATGGGGCCGCTTATATAAAATTATCTTTGCTGGGAAAAAATCCCAGTTTAAATTCTTTCAGTTTAAGGGAGTAGCAGCAGTTTTTCTTGAACTTACAGGATGTTGATAGCCTTTAACTCAGAATAATCCTCATGGAAAAGTGACACACTTTGGGGAGGCCTATTCTGATCTCCTATAGTTCCCTCCTCTGACTTCCCCGGAAGTTTCACAGTCCAGAAGTTGGGTTGATAGATGGCTCCATCTCACTGAACCAGTCTCCTAGTCCTGAGAGTAGGTCAGTTCAATGTAATAGTTACCTTTTATTTCAGGAGGTGGTGATGCAGGTGGGCTCCCATAGTTAGGCTTCTGTTGCAAACAATCAGGTATTTAATAAAAGGCATTTCTATGGAAACAAAAGACAAACAATGGTTAATGATTAGAATAGGCTATAATTTCAACGGCTGAGTTCTGAGGGGTGTCAGTAGAGAAGATGTCAGGCTGGAAGCATCCTCAGATGGAGTGAGGCAGGCAGTGGCAAACTGACAGATTTTCCTGGGATGCAGTTGGAATGTCTCTTATCTTTCTGAGTGATCCACACAGCAATAGACAAAGACTGTCTGTATGTGAGTCATTGTGGTGATTTCTCTGAAACTTACATCAAGTTGTCCGACTTCAGCTTTCAAGGCTCCAGGAGAAGGGCAATTTTAGTCTCAATAATGGCCAAGTCAAAAGAATGGGAGAAAAACTATAAACGTCAGTTTGGAGAGTCATAGCCAGATATTGGAGGAAACTGGAAGAATTCAGGATCTACCCGGTTTTCAGGTAAATAACAAAACCTCAAAGACAATAGCGCTAGAATCTAATATCCACAAAGATATTGCTGAAACATATTTTTTTCTCCTAAATGACCCCTATTTCTACCCAAGATAGTCAAATAGTTTATTCACAAAAATAAGTCTGGTTTCAATAAAGTTGGCCCGCTTATTTACATAAGTGTAACAAGAATTTTTTTCCTTTTCACAAGGAATCTCAGACTAAACTTTTGTTTTTTTCTTTTTTTTCTGTACGCGGACCTCTCCCTGTTGTGACCTCTCCTGTTGCGGAGCAAAGGCTCAGTGGCCATGACTCACGGGCCCAGCTGCTCCGCGGCATGTGGGATCTTCCCGGACAGGGGCACGAACCCGTGTCCCCTGCATCGGCAGGCGGACTCTCAACCACTGCGCCACCAGGGAAACCCTCAGACTAAACTTTTAAAGGCCTCTTGAGGTGAGGAAAAACAAGCCAAAGACTGGCCATCAGTTTTTGCCTGTATTACTTATAGATTTGGGTGAATTCCTCTCTTCTTGAGGTAACAAAAATATTTTGAGGTTCCTGCACCTGTCAGGAAGTGACCTTCCTTACTCATCTGGTAAGTCTGCTGGGAACTCTTGTCAGCAAGGTCCCAGGCTGTTTTTCCAAGGGTTGAAGGGTTTTAGGACTCCATAAAATCAACCTTAGTTGCTTCAAGCTGTCTGATCATATATGAGTCTACATGTGTGTGTGCCAAATAAGACATTCCAGTCAAAGCCTTGGCAATATTATCAGTGTTTCCAATTGTGTCCTGCTATAAGGAGAACAGATTGTTATTGAACTTTTGCAAATGACTATATTGCCAAGAAAATAAGAACGCTCATTGAGAGTTTCTAAATTCTGGATGGATCAAGCAGAGAGAAAAAGGTAAATGTTTCAATTCTGCTTACAAAGGTATAATTTGCCAAATTGCTCTTTTTTCCTTGTATCTGGAAACCAAAAGATTAAACGTAATATTTTAGACAAAAAGTCATAAAAATTAAAATCATATTCATTGGTTCATTCAGTCCTATGTAATTCTTGTTTTGCTTGTGTGCAGTTCTTCTATTCTGTTAAAATTGCCTGATGATTGAGAGTGACAGGGACAGTGAATTTCATTAAGTTTACGAGATTTTTGTTAAGGTTTGTATGATTTGCCCAGTGAAGTGTGTGCCTTGATCACTGGAGTCTGCAAAAGTTATACCCCAAGTGGGAAACACATTTTCTTACGGTTTCTTAGCTGCTTTGACGTCATCAGCCTTGCAGCAAGGGAAGGCTTCAACCCATCAAGAAAACAAACATACAATAACAGGAACATTTTGATAACCCATACTAAGTGGCAGTTGAAGTCCAGCTGCAGGTATTCAAAGGGTCCAAAAGGGAACAGGGCTGAGGCCTCTGGGAGGAAATTTTTTCCAGGGTGTGGACCTGACAGGCCAGACACTGCTGGTAGGTTGTTTGCACAACTTTAGAGAAATCTCTCCACCAGTGTCTATTTAAAATTTGAGTCATCTTAAGTGCACTATGGTGGGTGAAGAAATGCAAAAACCAAAAAGGATTTTCCAGGGAGCCAGGAAGAACCAAGCAGCTGTCTTGGTTTTCCCCATAGCCATGACTGTTGGTTTAATTTACAGCTATTGTTTATCCATTTTAATTTCTCTGATTTAGGAGCAGACTGCTGCCATGTTACAAGGTCATCAGGATGGTAAGTCTGTTGCTGCTGTCTTTGAATTAAAGTCACCTAAGGCGTTTTCCTAGTTTTCAGGTTCAATCCTTTTAGTGTGAGACCCAGTTTTGATGACATAACATTTTACGCCAGCACATATCAGAAATGCCAGGAATTTCATACAATTTCTAGAACACTTATAACACATAAATATACAGACTAAACATAAGGCTTAATGTTACTACTCACTTGATAATGCTTCCTGTATAATTTTACATATCAAATAAGCCTAATTAGATTAAAATCTCCATTTTTATAAAGAAAGAAAACAAATTGAGATATTTCAGGGACCCTCAAATATATCATATCTCATAGTTCTGAGTGAAAAATACTTCATTTAGGGCTTCCCTGGTGGCGCAGTGGTTGGGAGTCCGCCTGCCGATGCAGGGGACACGGGTTCGTGTCCCGGTCCCGGAGGATCCCACATGCCGCGGAGCGGCTGGGCCTGTGAGCCATGGCCGCTGAGCCTGCGCGTCCGGAGCCTGTGCTCCGCAACGGGAGAGGCCACAGCAGTGAGAGGCCCGTGTACCGCAAAAAAAAACAAAAAACAACTTCATTTAGAATCTGATATTGTGAAGCTTGTCAAAAATATCCAAAATCTTTTAAAACACTTTGTTTCACAGTGACCTGGGATCCTATTTGACAATGCTTAGTTACCCATTTAACCAAAATAACAAAGATTTTATAGGCAAATACAGAAGGTTATAAAGAGCAAACGTAAAAGAGCAAAACTTAGCAGATCATTGGAAAATAAAACTTTGTCCTTTTAACAGAAAGCACCACATTCCAATTCTGTACCAGTTCGCTTTCAATACTAAAACACATTTACTTACTTAAATTAATTCCAATCTTATTCAGCCCTGACCACACATAAAATTCTTCCCCAAAATTCCTTTTTCATAAATATTTTACTGAAAACACACATCCTACTTTTCTTGCATAGAAAGATGTTTCCCTTATTTTTTTCACTAGCTTCAATCACATATATTAGAATTTTAGAAGAAAACCTTTAATTTCTAGTGAAAACTAAAAAGAAAGCAATTATGAACCATCTTTCATATTAGCATACTGTAAATTGGTAAACATAAATATTTTTGTAATTTCTAGAAATGTGTTTTCTCATAGAAAATTTCTCAGCATGGCACCAAATATGTTCACTAATAGTCCCAAATGTCTTTGGTTTGTCTGTAAAGCCTATGTTGAGTAATGTTTCAGTATCTTCTCTTATTTGAGAATGATCTAGATATTCAAATGAATTTAAATTAACTCATCATTTAACTTAATTTAACAAAACTCTAAGGGTGTAAGTTGCCAAAGAAATTTGGGAAACTCTTTTAAGCAGACATAATCATAAAAAAATCACAGCTAAAAATTTACCTAAACTCTTTTCTCATTAATATTTAATTCGTGTCACAACCATGTTTAGATTACCTTTAAAAAAAAAAAAAAGATTAGACTTTAGACAGCATCAGTCGAGACCCTAATATGTTTTTCTGGATGACAGATTTTGTAAAAGAGAAAAAATGAGCTTATTTGACTTTTAGAAAACCTAGGTAGAAAAAGTATTGTACTTAATGTTTAAATCTAAAGATGTCAGTATTATAACAACAAACTTAAATAATCTTTTATTTACAAAAGACTAATTCTAGATTATGTAAACTTGAAAATCATTTAGATTCAACTACATTTTTGAGTGAAAACTCAATTATTATAGCGATTATTTTTAAGCCAATTAAAAAGAGATACTTGACAAATTAATTTTAGCAATACAATCAGGAGGTAGAAAAAAACACACATCAATAATACATGGGTATATATGGATATACATAAGCATAGAGACAAATGCAAACAGAGACCTTATAGTTTTTGTTGTAAATTTTCCTTGAACTAGCTTGTTGGGCAAAAGTGCTTCCATAGCACTTTGTATTTCCTAAAACTCGCCTTTCCCCTTTATTGATTGATTGATTGATTGATTTTAGGAGCTGGAAATGGTCTAGATAAGAGTTCCTGGAGAGCTTACATGTCTTTTGAGGTAAGGATGGGAGGTTCTGGGATTGATGGAAAGGAATAGGTGAAATTTGGACTGCTGCTAGATGTGCATTTCCTGTTTTGCAGAGATTGGTAAGATGTAACGTAAGTGAAATCCCAGGTTGATCCACCCATCCACGTACATTATCGTCAGTCGGCTTTTTTTTTTTGTATCAGGGAGATTTCTAACTAGGATAGAAATCAAAAGATTGTTGTGTTCGGCTCAAGCAATTTTGGTGGTTTCCTTTAACATGTCCCATTAATATTGCTTAAAGGGTGGACTTACATGCCTTCTGTCTCACAATACCAGTGAGGGGAAACATTCCCCAGTGAGATACAGTGACCATCCCCATAATGCAATCAGGTAAAACATGCAACCATTTCTATAAAAAAGCCTATTAGGATGTACCAGTTCTCCTATACATGTCTTAATCTTAATATCATCAACACTTACATTTAAAATCGTAGTCTCCATTAGGACTAAATGAACATGTTTTGGTTTTACAATATTGGGAACAAGACGTGTTGCAGTGAGACGTATCTATTCCCATAAAACTTTCAGGCAAAGTTGATATAACTTCTTTACATAAAGCCTATTTAGGCTTTCCAGTTTTCATAATCTTATTAACCCTTGCATTTCTGTATTCTTTCAATCTTACTTGTAGCCTGAGTCATAGCTTCACCCCTGGGTTTTGGTACCACAGTTCCTGAAACTCCCATATCAAAGGGTCCTGGAAACTTGACTTTTCTATTCCCCTGACCATTTTGCTCACTCTTGTGCAAAAGGCTCTGGATCTGAAGAGAGGGCTCAGGCCCAGTGAGCCAGCCCTTTTGTGAATATTTAAACTGACTGACTAGTGGTTTGCCCCAAGTGATCGCTAGTCAGATTTCCCATTGTAATCTCTGCCTTCTGCTTTTTTTTTTTTCTTTTTCGGTACGCGGGCCTCTCACTGTTGTGGCCTCTCGCGTTGCGAAGCACAGGCTCCGGACGCGCAGGCTCAGTGGCCGTTTCCCCTGCATCAGCAGGCGGACTCCAACCACTGCACCACCAGGGAAGCCCACTGCCTTCTGCTTTTTAAATGTCTTCAAACTGGGGTAAATAGATGGCACTTGTTAGGGTTCTTGTAATGATGCTGTACCAACAGGGGGATTTCTTGGCGCACCTAGCCTTTGGCAATGCTGTGTTACCACATTTGTTTAAATCCCATCAAAGTTTCTTTTCTTCATCTCCATTATTTATTGCCTTTTTGGTTTATTCATTAATGTCAGGAAGTAATCTCTTTGTACAAACTTTTGAGGATACTCCCTGGGGTAAAGAAATGTATATACTTTAAATATATATATATATTTAAAATTTTTAATTTATTTATTTTTATACAGCAGGTTCTTATTACTTATCTA
>NW_020172795.1:467-694 GCF_003031525.2 Neophocaena asiaeorientalis asiaeorientalis | reverse complement strand
GAACAAATGTATGGACACCAAGAGGGGAAAGCCGTGGGGGGAGTGGCTGTGGGAGGAGTTGGGATATTGGGATTGACGTGTATACATTTATATGTATAAAATAGATAACCAGTAAGAACTTGCTGTATAAAAAATAAATAAAATAAAATGAAAAATAAAATTTTTTAGAAAATGGAAAAAAGTTATTCCCTTCACATACATGTATTTATATGAATGAATTATTTCCA
>NW_020172795.1:0-289 GCF_003031525.2 Neophocaena asiaeorientalis asiaeorientalis | reverse complement strand
CCCCGCAAGGAGCGTCCTCATTGCAAAGCTGGGGGACCATGCCGAGGCGTCTGTGAGTAAACGTGAGCTGAGCCCCAGGCCAGCTGCTGCTGAACTGTTCCCACGCTTCCCAGGTAAAACACCTGAATATGTACAAGGACATGAAAGCCTAGAGGAAGGGCCGTGGAGCCGCGACAGCACACTGGCCGACTTGGTGCCTGCAGGCCAGCCAGGATTGTCCTGGCCCCGGCCGCTCTTCTGGAAGCTTACCATTTCCCTGCCTGAGGTACCCCTCCTGTCCCGGCCCCCA
>NW_020172794.1:442-726 GCF_003031525.2 Neophocaena asiaeorientalis asiaeorientalis | reverse complement strand
CATTTATGCCGCTGTACACACACTTGATTCTCTTATGGAGAATGAGGGCTGAGCTCTCGAGGACCTGGTTGGCTGCAGCTCAGGCTCTATGTCACGGAGTCTGAACTGGGCCCCAGGAGCTGAAGTGTCATCGAGCCATTCTGCTCTAGGAAATCTGGTCTGAAGTGCCGGGAGTGAAACCTCTGTATGCGGGACCCTAGGAGCACCTGAAATTAGACAAAGCACAAAGGATAAAAAAGGTTAGACTTTATTTTATTGCCCAGATTCTATTTTTATCTCCCAGG
>NW_020172794.1:0-176 GCF_003031525.2 Neophocaena asiaeorientalis asiaeorientalis | reverse complement strand
GTGGCGCTGTGAGGTCCAGTTTCACCCCGCCCCACATTTGTTCAGCCACCTTAGGCTGACCGTTTCTGCCAGCCTAGATGCTCTGACTGACCGTTTCTGTCAGCCTAGATGCTCTGCCCAACAGTCTGCGCTTTGTTCCATTAGGCCCCTGAATTAATGTAAAAACAGCACCAGGT
>NW_020172793.1:0-408 GCF_003031525.2 Neophocaena asiaeorientalis asiaeorientalis | reverse complement strand
AGCTAGACAAGTTAATTTTTACAAAATCAGAGATCTCAGTTCTCCTGCTTGAATTTAAAAAGGCCGCTTTTTTTCCCTCAGTCTGGGGGACTACAAATGGATCAGGGAGTCGCTGAGAGTCCAGGCAGAATAGTTACATTGCAAAGGCAGAGGAGAGAGGTGCAAGCCCCTCTCTTTTTTTTTGTTCTTTAAAATTAGTAACCCAAGGCTGGAGTCGAGTCTCAGACAATGTGGGATGCGTTTGTATTTCAAGGCTTAAGTGCTCTACCATGCCCACAATGTTGGCAGAGACTTGTAGGAGCAGTTGGACAGACAAAACTCATAAAACAAAGATACCAATGACAAAAACGTAGACACAAACAAGAAGTTTCAGGATAAAGGGGATGGGAGTGCAGGTATAAGGACCAA
>NW_020172792.1:394363-409540 GCF_003031525.2 Neophocaena asiaeorientalis asiaeorientalis | reverse complement strand
TAGGTCAGGGGTATGCTTGTATTTTATAGCTAATCCAGGTCTTTGAGTTTTGTCTCTATTTACCAGCCACCCCCATACAGTCAGATGAATGAGGAGCACTGGGCTGCTACTTTTAAACTGGGAAAAGACTGAGGTTAACAGGATATCATCAACATAATGGAAGAAAAAGGCATCTCTCATGGTACACAGCTACCACAAGGCCCCACATGTTAGTAGACGGCCTCCTCCCGATCACCTCCACAACTTTCTGTTTCCCGTCCTTATGTCCTGACATCTCAGTTCCCAGGAGTTTTCTCACCCAGAGACAGCAAGAGAGACATCAGGGATTTATTGGACAAGAGTAGGCAGTTACTAATTAAGCCCTATAATTAAGAGGATTAGAGAGTCATGTGAGTAAAGGAGGGACTGGTTGATCAGGGGAGGTACGGAGAGCAAGAGAACAGCTGTCTTGAGGGCCTGACCATACATCATAGCAAGCATCTTTTCTGACCACAGCAAGCATCTTTTCTGACCACATTTCTAGCAAGCTATGAGACTAGAAATCAACTACAAGGAAAAAACTATTCACCCAGAGACAGCAAGAGAGACATCAGGGATTTATTGGACAAGAGAAACTTACACAAGAAGCAAGGTCCTGGAGCAAGACCTCACTGTGTGTGGCAGACAGCAGGCAGGACATGGCAGCAATCTTCACCACTCCAGGGAGAAGGCAGCTACCATTTATAGGGTAAATTGATGCCAGATTAGATCAGAGCAGAAATAAATGAAATAGTGACTAAAAAAAAAAAAATAGAAAAGATCAATGAAATTAAGACCTGGTTCTTTGAAAAGATAAACAAAATCGATAAACCTTTAGCCAGACTCATCAAGAAAAAAAGAGAAGACCCCCCAAAATAAAATCATAAACAAAAAGGGGCAGTTACAACAAACACTACAGAAGTACAAAGGATCATAAGAGATTACAATGAGCAACTATATGTCAATAAAGTGGACAAACTAGAAGAAGACAAATTCCAATAAAGGTACAATCTCCTGACTGAATCAGGAAGAAGTAGAAAATATGAACAGATGAATGACCAGGAATGAAATTGAGTCTGTAGTAAAAAATCTCCCAACAAACAAAAAATCCCAGGCCGGATGGCTTCACAGGTGAATTCTACCAAACATTTAAAGAAGAGTTAACATCTATCCTTCTCAAACTAGTTCCAAAAATTGCAGAGGAAGGAACTCTTCCGAACTTATTCTATGAGGCCAGCATCACCCTGATACCAAAACTAGACAAAGAGAACACAAGAAAACAAAATTACAGGCCAATATCACTGATGAACACAGATGCAAAAATACTCAACAAAATATTAGCAAACTGAATTCAACAACACATTAAGAGGATCATACACCATGATCAAGTGGGATTTATTCCAGGGATGAAAGAGATTCAATATCTACCAGCCAATCAGTGTGACAGACCACATTAACAAACTGAAGAATAGAAATCATATGATCAGCTCAATAGATGAAGAAAAATCTTTTGACAAAATTGAACATCTATTCACGAAAAAGAAAAAGGACACCTATTGAATGAAAGATATTTACAAAGACAAATATTGTTTGGTTTTACTTATATGTGCAATCTAAAAAACAAAACAAATGAACAAGCACAACAAAACAGAAACAGAGTCAGATTCAGAAAACAAACAGCTGGTTGCCAACCAGATTTATCATGGCGATTATTTTGAAATGTATAGAAATATCGAATCACTATATTGTGCAAAAGGAACTAACATAGTGTTGTAGGTCAATTAGGTTTCAAAAAGAAACAGCAAACTTATGGAAAAAGAGATCAGATTTATGGTTACTAGAGGTGGGGATTGAGGGGAGGGAGAAGTGGATGAAAATAGTCAAAAGGTACAAACTTCCAGTTATAGAAATAAGTACCAGGGATGGAATGTACATGATAAATGTAATTAACACTGCTGTATGTTATCTGTGAAGGCTGTTAAGAAAGTAAATTCTAAGTTCTCATCCGAAGGAGAAAAAAATTTTTTTCTCTTTCTTTTATTTCGTATCTATATGAGATGATGGAGGTTCACTAAACTTATTGTGATAATCATTTCAAGATGTACTTAAGCCAAATCATTATGCCATGTACCTTAAACTTATACAGTGCTGTATGTCAGTTATATCTCAAGGAAACTGGAAGGAAAAAAAAGTTTCATAATATCCCATGCTGGCTAGGGTAGGGAGAACAGAAATTCTCCAACACTATTGGCAGGAGTGAAAATTGTCATAATAATTGAGGGTAAACCAGTAATATACCAAAATTTGAAACATGCTTCCTCTTGGACACAGGGATAATTTGCCCTACAGGCACTCTTGCAGAAATGCCCCAGGACATACTGTGTGTGCAAGGAAATTTCACTGCAGCATTGTTTGAAACAGCGGGAATAGAAAGCAATGTTAACAGTCAGTCAGTCACTAGGGTCTAGCTAAATAAATGATGATCTATTACTACAATGGAATGCTGTGCAGCTGTTTATGAGGATGAGGTAAACATACATTTGTCTACATGAAAAGACATTCTTGGGACTTCCCTGGTGATCCAGTGGTTAAGACTCTGTGCTTCCACTGCAGGGGGAAACGGGTTCAATCCCTGGTTGGGGAACTAAGATCCTGCATGCTGCACTAGCGGCCAAAAAAACCCCCCAAAAAACAAAAATAATCCCACCAAAACAACAACAACAACAACAAAGATGTTCTTAATGTTAAATGAAAGATAAAAACATGTTTCAGAACAATAAAAAAGCAGAAGAATTCTCTTGCTAGTCTGGAAGCAAAACAGCCATGTTGAGATAGGAGGGGCCGCATGGCAAGGCCCTGAGAACGACCTCCAAGTGCTGAGAGCCATCCCCAGCTGACAGCAAGAGAACAGGGACGTTAATCACGCAGCTGCAAGGCACTGAGTTCTGCTAACATCCTCATGCCCTGTGCAGAGGACCCTGAGCCCCAGATGAGATTGCAGCCTCAGCCAACACTTTGATTTCAGCACGGTGACACCCTGAGCAGAGGACTCAGCTAACCTGTGCCTAGATCCTTGACCCACAGAAACCATGGGATAAAGACATTTCTGTTATTTTTAAACACATAGTCTCATCTTCCAATTCAGTGGAAACATTGTTGTATCCCCTGGCAGAAGCATTCCCTTACTGGATACTTAGATATCCAAACCAGCAGAGCTCAAAGTTGTCAGGACAGGAAGCAAAAATCTGCAAATGGGTTATAAGATGTAATAGTGAGAGAAGCCACTTCCACTTCTGCCACTTGTATTCTGGCTATAGGAGAGAGAATACCATGTAATGCTTTCTGATCCAAAGCATATACTGCACCTGTAAGACAGAACTCTATTCTTTCAGGATGTTTTCTACCAACTGGTACCATCAACGAGTCCTCAGTAAGCCATTTCCCCTCTCATTTAGGCCAGTCACTTCCAGGTGATGGGGGATGTGGAAAGACAAGTTAATTCCATGGGACAAGCCCTATCGCTGCACTTCTTCACTGTGACATGAAGTTTCTTGATCAGAAACAATGCTGTTTAGAGACTTACCTGGTGGTCCAACAGTTAAGACTCCGTGATGCCAATGCAGGGGGGCCTGGGTTCAATCCCTGGTCAGGGAACTAGATCCTGCATGTCACAACTAAAGATCCCGCACGCGGCAATGAAGATCCCACGTGCTGCAAGTAAGAAACAGCACAGCCAAATAAATAAATTAAAAAAAATATATAAAAGAAACAGTCCTGTTTTCAATGTAAGGTGGTGGATAAGGCATTCTTGTGAGTCCATGAATGGTAGGTCTAGCAGAAGCATTAAGGGCAGGGAAGACAAATCTGTATCCAGAATATATGTCTATTTCCATGAGAACAAATCTCTGCCTCTCCATGATAGAAGTCCAGGGTAATCAGCCTGCTGCTATGTGACTGGCTTGTCCCCCTGGGAATGATGCCATATTAGAGACTCAAGGCTGGACTCTCTGTTGGCCCATCAGGCACTCAGCAGAAGCACTAGCCAGGCCAGCCTTAGTAAGGGAAATTACATGTTGTCGAATCCATATATAACTTCCATCCTTGCCACCTCAGCCTTTTTGTTTAGGGGTCTATTGAACTAGCACTGGAGTGCTGGGGAAAGAAGCTGACTCACATCCATAGTGAGTTATTTTGTCCACCTCATCATTAAGAGCCTCTTGTGCAGTTGATGGCCTTTGGTGGGCATCCACATGGGACACAAATACCTTCACAGTCTGTGTCAATTCAAAGAGGTCTTAACTAATGTTCTGGTCTCCACTCAATATGTCCTTAATTCCAGTCTCCATCTGTCACAATATTTACCCATCTTGGTTAACTTCTACCTATCTTCAACATTATTTCATCTAGACTCCCTCTCACCCACTTTTCCTTTCCAGGTTATTCTGAAGCAAATTCCAGACATCATATCACTTTATCTTGAATATTTCTCTATCTCTAAAATATAAGTGCCATTTTAAAATAACCACAATACTACACACCAAAACCCCAAATCATTTTATTTCAAATATCTATCAATGTTTAAATGTCCTGAACTACCTCAAGCATCCAAATAAAGTCCAAACACTGAAAAGTGTTAATATCTATTAAATCTTTTAATCCATGTTTTCCTTTTTCTCTTTTGTTGCAGTACATTTGTTGAAGAAACCCAGTTGCCTTTCAAGTGTCCCATAGTCCTGATTTGCTGATTATAATCCTGATATGTTAATTAACATATTCTTCTATCCCCTGTATTGTCGAAAATTTAATGGTTGTATCTGGAGGCTAAATCAGATCCAGTTTTTTTGTTTTTGTTTTTTTACATCTTTATTAGAGTATAATTGCTTTACAATGGTGTGTTATCTACTTTACCAAATTCATTGATTAGCTCTAGTAGTTTTCTGGTATCAGCTTTAGTTTCCTCTATGTATAGTATCCTGTCATCTGCCATTCCTGTGAAGCCATCTGGTCCTGGGCTTTTGTTTGTTGGAAGATTTTGAAATAGGTTCAGGACTTTTCTCTTGCAGTCTTTGGATGTGAGCTCTCATGAAATTCCAGTATTATCCTTGTGCTTTACATCCAAACAGCCAGCTTTCCAAACTGTAGGAAATGTCTCCCTGCTTTAGAGCCTAGGTGTCAGCTCTCTATATACCTGGGGAGTTTGCTTTGATCTTCAGGCCTGCCTTAGTTTTTCTGTGCCCAGGAAGATCTCATTCTTCTGGAAATGCTTGTGAGGTGTTTTACTTGGCTGTCCTGCCTGACTTTCTGTCCCTGCCATCTGAAAGTCTGGAGTGCCTGGAGGAGAGAAAGAGTTTCTGCCAGCTCTCCTACTCCACATGGAATATCTTCAGTTGATGTTTCTCAGCTGTCTCTTCTTTCCCAACAACCAGGCAAAGAACTGGGGAGGGTATATAGATGCTAAATATTCATTAAAATATTAGCTGATTTCTCCTGTTCTCATGGACTGCAGACTCTCATGGTAAGCTGCCTGTTCCATCACCTCTTAATAAGGAGGGTCTTGTCACCTTCCCTGTGACCAGGGCCTCACTTCCTCCTGACCCACATTCCTTGTTGTTGTTTGCCCATGTGAACTCCTAAGCTTCTCCTGTTTCTGTTGCTTATGAGGACACCTCCATACCTCACAGAGGAGGTCACATACCCATGCCTACTGACCACTTTCTGTCACCCTCATGAGAGAGCTTGTCCTCATGGCAGATGCACTGCCTCCCTGCCCAGCCCCACCCACCCAACTCCTGGGATGCATCTGCTTCTCCTTACTGGGCCCATCCTTCTGACTTAGCAGACCTAGGCAGTCATGCTCCAAAACATGAAAACTTTTGCATAAAAACTTTTTGGGAACCTTGCACATATTTTCTATGACATTAGTTTGACTCACAAAACAATGGAAATTTAGAGGTAGTTGAAATCTTAGAAATCACGTAATCTGATTTTTTAAATGCTGAGCCAAAGTTTTTTAAATTAAATGCAAAAAACAGTTGTATCATGTAGTCGGGCGGCCTATTAATATTGTCAGGAAAAAAAAAACAGGTCAATACTCAGCATCTGTCATGAAAAAAATTAATTGAAAAACAAGTAGAATTAAAATTTTGAAGTAACCAAAATAATGGAAATTATCTGTTTCATGGTGTATATATTATGAATAAAGTCACACTTTCTTGACATTTCTCAAAATGTCCTTACCTTTCTGATAGATCTTCATATTAGATTACTAAATTATGCTTGTGTATATTTTAGTTAACTGAATCAAAACTCTCATTTAAAGATCCATTAAAAATTTTCAAATGTAGATTAAAAAAAAAGGCAGCACTGCCTATTTAGTGGCACCAGAATTTTAGGTTTCTAAGAAACACTGTGGGAGAATGTCAGGGGGTTGTCTAGTAATGTTATTAATAATTATTAAGAACCTTTAATTTTGTGAAGTAAAATATTAATAAATAAAATTACCATCTGCCTTTATTATCATTTCATAAAAGAAAGGACATCCTAACAGCAACAAAATAGAACCTACATAATTTAAAACTACTTAGCTTTAGTTTTATGAGAAACATTATATCGTCTTCCTTTATTTTCCATGTGACCATAGGTCAGTAAAAACTGTCATGGACCAGCAGTACACAATGTTCCTCCAACTCTATTTGGAAGTCATTGAGGGAAGCTAACCCTCTCATTTTATAGATCAGAAAGTGGTCATGTGGCAAATTTCAATGATTTTCCAAGGTTTTCAGCTATTTCAATGTTCTTCTTACTACTTTGCTAGATTAGGTTTCTGATAACATAAATGCCTTCCCTGTCAATGGTAACATCGGCAACTATTAGATTCAGGATCAGTTAGCCATCGCTGTTTCCCAGTGACTCTGAAGCATGAGAGATTCACACTCACAGATAACACATCAGAATGGATCCCACATATTGTGGGATTCCTCAAGAAATAAATATGGAACTTCATTTTTATTCAGATTGTTATTTGATTAAAATTTTAATTTCATATTAATAGATAGGATTTAAAATTTTTACTCATAATAGAAAATAACAGAAGGTCCCTCTTTAAATTCCTCATGTCTCAAGCATCTATAAGTTTATAGAGAGCATCTCTTTTTAAGTTTACAGTCAATTTAAATTTTTCCTTTCTTTCTCTGACTATCCAATTTCTCTGTATTCTCAGTTATTCTAATAATTTCTATCGCACATATTATTTCTACCATTGCTAATTCTGTCTACTTTCCCCCCATTCCAATCCATTCATGTTTTCTATTAGTTTAGGATTTGCTCTTTAGTACTAAAGTGAATAAATTATCATTTTCTGGCATGTAAATGATCAGAATCTATTACTTATTCTGATATCTCTCATCAACTAGTCCAACTTCTTCAATTGTAAGAAATTCTAGTCATTTGAAATTTGACTGGAACATGGAAAAAAGAGTCATGAAATTATATGTATCATTCTAGATAAAAATAAGAGGACAAAAAATTTGTAATAGATCAATTTAAGCCATAAATATGTTTGCCTAGTCAGAAAGGACCCTCATAAAACTGGCATTTGTCATCAAAATAAAAGATTATTCCCATATATTTTAATGATGAAATTCTGACCCTAAAACTATACAGTGCTAAGTAGGTGGTCAATGATAAGTAAAAATTCCCATTCTCTTTATCCAGATTTCAGAGTGCAACAGAGAGGAGGGTAGTATTGGGGCACCTTTGAGTTAAGGGTGGAAGGAAAACAGATGGCACATATAGAATATCTAGAATTATTGACTAATTTTTATTCTTATAAAATAAAGAATACTATCAAATAGTTTTTGCTGAGCAATAATGAACTGTTTCTCAAATTGTTCTGGAGCCTTATAAAGCAAATAATGGGCTCGACTGCTCCTTTAGTCAACTGAAAACAATATTTTGAGACATCTCAAGAAAGCTACCAAGTACTTGGTTCTTAATGGCTTGACAATTTTGAAATCCATTTCTAATAAAAATGTATGATTTTTTTTTTTTTTCGGTACACGGGCCTCTCACTGCTGTGGCCTCTCCCGTTGCGGAGCACAGGCTCCGGACGCGCAGGCTCAGCGGCCATGGCTCACGGGCCCAGCCACTCCGCGGCATGTGGGATCATCCCAGACCGGGGCACGAACCCGCGTCCCCTGCATCGGCAGGCGGACTCTCAACCACTGCGCCACCAGGGAAGCCCAAAAATGTATGATTTATTGCTAGCTCAAAATCATAAAAAATAATTTCTTGATACTTTGGCTACTGATAATTGACTTTCAGAAAATGATTATTCTTATATATCATTTCTAAAATGGCATAATTTCAGAGACTGTTTAATCAAATCCAGAGATCATTTAGTCAAATGAGAAAACCTGGCCCAAAGAAGCTTTGTGTCTCTCTCCAGGACAAGTGACTGAAAATAGGTGGAACAAATACTCTATTCCTTGATTCAGGGTCATTTCCAGGTATCCAAAAGGAAATGTGGCCTTGGAATGCTGACATTTAAGACAAGAGATGAGACAGGCTCTAGTACAGTTTAAATATTCAGAGCCAATTGGCATTATGTAATCTCACATGTTTGAATGCCTTTATATTTTTTAAACCAATTTTTTTCAAGAACAGATTTCTTGAGACTGTTCCCATTGTAATTTTATTTTAATTAATAAAAAATTTCATTTATTTATATATTTAAAATAAAAATTGTGTAATTCAAGGTGTACAACATGATGCTTCAATACACATATACATAGTGAGATGGATTTTATAGTCAAGCCAATTAACATATCTCCTTACATAGTTATCATTTTTGTGTGTGATGAGTACCCCTGAAATTTACTCTCAGTATATTTCCCATTTTTAAATTAAGTAAAAAAGAAAGAGGGAAAGAAAGAAGGGAGAAGATAGGAAGAAGTTAATTACAATCATTCTACTTAACATAGTTAATAATTTTATGCAAATCAACAAATATTCCTAGAAAATTGTTATAATTAAGTTTAATAAACACAGACACTTGGACAAAGAAGTCATGGTAAATGATTGCTGTGAAAATCCTGAATATATTCCACTCAATATTTCACATGGAGCTATCGAGCTTTCACCTGGAAGTAAACGCTGTAAACTGGAGTGAATGTGTGTAAACTTGATCTCATCCAACCTCCTCTGCAGCTGTTTTTAAAGCTAGGGTAATAAACACCTTAGGTCCACAAAGATCTGTCATATAGGCAAAGAACGGTCCCTCTGGAGCCATCTGTGTTGGTGACAGAGGGCATGTCTCGTAAAGAGGAGACCAGGACCAATTTACATTCCCATTAATAGTGTAGGAGGGTTCCTTTTTCTCCACACCCTCTCCAGCGTTTATTGTTTGTAGACTTTTTGATGATGACCATTTTGACTGGTGTGAGGTGATACCTCATTGTAGTTTATTTATTTATTTATGGCTGCGTTGGGTCTTTGTTGCTGCATGTGGGCTTTCTAGTTGCAGTGAGCAGGGGCTACTTTTTGTTGTGGTGTGCGGGCTTCTCATTTCAGTGGCTTCTCTAGTTGTGGAGCACGGGCTCTAGGCATGTGGGCTTCCGTAGTTGTGGCACGAGGGCTCAGTAGTTGTGACTGTTCATATAGGCAAAGAACGGTCCCTCTGGAGCCATCTGTGTTGGTGACAGAGGGCATGTCTCGTAAAGAGGAGACCAGGACCAATTTACATTCCCATTAATAGTGTAGGAGGGTTCCTTTTTCTCCACACCCTCTCCAGCGTTTATTGTTTGTAGACTTTTTGATGATGACCATTTTGACTGGTGTGAGGTGATACCTCATTGTAGTTTATTTATTTATTTATGGCTGCGTTGGGTCTTTGTTGCTGCATGCGGGCTTTCTAGTTGCAGTGAGCAGGGGCTACTTTTTGTTGTGGTGTGCGGGCTTCTCATTTCAGTGGCTTCTCTAGTTGTGGAGCACGGGCTCTAGGCATGTGGGCTTCCGTAGTTGTGGCACGAGGGCTCAGTAGTTGCGACTGGAGGGCTCTAGAGTGCAGGTTCAGTAGTTGTGGCTCACGGGCTTAGTTGCTCCGTGGCATGTGGGATCTTCCCGGACCAGAGATCGAACCCGTGTTCCCTGCATTGTCAGGCAGATTCTTAACCACTGCGCCACCAGGGAAGTCCCTCATTGTAGTTTTGATTTGCATTTCTCTAATAATTAGCGCTGTTGAGCAAGTTTTCATGTGTTTGTTGGCCATCTGGATGTCTTCTTTGGAGAAATGTCTATTTAGATCTTCTGCTTATATTTTGATTAGTTTGTTTGTTTTTTGATATTAAGTTGGATGAGCTGTTTGTATATTTTGGAAATTAATCCCTTTTTGTTGCATTATTTGCAAATAATTTCTCCCATTCTGTGGGTTGTCTTTCATTTTGTTTATGGTTTCCTTTGCTGTGCAAAAGCTTGTAAGTTTGATTAGGTCTCATTTGTTTACTCTTGTTTTTATTTCCATTACTCTAGGAGACAGATCCAAAAAAATATTGCTGTGACTTATGTCAAAGAGTGTTCTGCCTATGTTATCCTCTAGGAGTTTTATAGTATACAGTCTTACATTTAGGTATGGAGGTTCCTTAAAAACTAAAAATAGAGTTACCATATGATCCAGTGATCCCACTCCTGGGCATATATTCAGAGAAAACTATAATTTGAAGAGATACATGCACCCCAATGTTCACAGCAGCACTATTTACAAAACACAAGACACGGAAGCAACCTAAGTGTCCATTGGCAGATGAATGGATAAAGAAGATGTGGTATATATACACAATGGAATACTACTTAGACATAAAAAAGAATGAAATAATGCCATTTGCAGCACCATGGATGGACCTAGAGATGATCATATTAAGTGAATTAAGTTAGACAGAGAAAGACAAATATCATATGATATCACTTATATGTGGAATCTAAAAAAATGATACAAATGAACTTATTTACAAAACAGAAATAGACTCACAGACAAAGAAAACAAATGGTTACCAAAGGGGAAGGGGGTATAAATTAGGAGTTTGGGATTAGAATACTTACACTCCTATATATAAAATAGATAACCAACAAGGACCGACTGTATAGCACAGTATATTACAATATCTTGTAATAACCTATAATGGAAAAGAATTTTAAAAAGAATATATATATGTATATATATATACACACACACATATATCTGAATCACTTTGCTGTACACTAGAAACTATCACAACATTGTAAATCAACTGTATTTCAATAAAAATAAAAAACAAAAAAAATATATAAAAATAAAATTAATTAAAAAAGGAAGAAACCAGAAGCAGTAATTACCTAGGCATGTATAGGACTCTCTCGGCCACCAAGAAACCCACCCTGAAGAAGAGGTTGCTGGCTGGGATGAACAGGAAAACCAGGAACAACAAGCCCACCAAAACTTCCCTGTGCTCCAATCTCTGAAACACACAATAGTGGAGGACAAATTAATCTGGGTTTAATTCCACTTCTGTCAGCATTTAACCATCTTTCATTTTCAACTTCTCATTGAAGGAATGAATAAATTAGAACAATGTAAACCTTTTGATCAGTGTGCTGAATTCATCAGAGAAAGCCCTTAGGCTAAAACCTCTGCCTTGTGGAAATATTTACATGTATCCCTGATACACATTTGCCACCCAGAACATCTGCTATTTGCATAACATGATCAGTGACCATTATTTCTTATTCTGGGCTGGCCTTACAGCCATCCTGCTTCTTGGCCTGGCTCCTTTTAGAGTTCCTGTGCCCCCAGGCAACTCATTCCAGGGAGCAAAGCAGCTGGATAAGGATCAAGCCCACTAAGGCATCATGGAGAATTATTGTCCTCTCAGAAACAGAACGCATTAAAAGCAAAACAAATTAAAAAAAAAAAAAGACCCCCCCCCCCACAAAACCCACCAGGAGAGGCAAAGCTGAGCATGAATTAAATTAAATGAAAATGGTGAAATGTGGGGCACCAATGAGGGAGATCATTTGAGCTGAGGTGTTTTTAGCATCTTTCAAAATAAGCCAGTAAACAAGTATTTATTCCATGAAATTTTTTGGAATCAAAATTCATTACAATAAATCATTAAACTGACAGAACACCTTTCTCTTACATTGTATATATTAATTTGTAAAGATTTTTGTCACTTATAGTTAACATAAAATATTTCTATTTATTACTAATAATATGTTGTAATGGGCACTGTAAAAGCTAGTGTGTATTTCCAAATAGACATATTTGAAGGAAAGCCTATATAAAACAAACCTAAATGTATTGGATGGTATTACTTTTTTCTTTTTAAAAAAAGTTTAAGGGGAAAACCAAATAGAACTTTCCATGTTACAGTTTTAAATTTTTTCTTATAAATAGCCTATTACTTTTAATAATTGTGAAAGACTAAACAGAAGAATTTCAAAAACATAAATAAGATTCCCTAATACAAACTACTAATACTTTAAGTAGACAAAGTAAAAGATTTCAAACATATTGAGACATTTGTCACCTGGATTTTATTAAAATCTTTGTTTTGCTGACTACAATATATTGAATAATAGAATTTCTAAGAGCAGTTCCATATGAACAAATGTGATTTGGACAATTTCCTTTAAAAGTAAGGGAACATAACTAATGATCTCATTTTTTACCTAGAGTAATCATACTCTTTAGAATTAAAAGGTGAAAGAAGAAGAAGAAAAAATTTTGCATAACAAGCCTTCAATTCAAATGGATGCAATAATGTTATATTTTCTATGACCCACTTAAATTGAAGGAATAAAACAGGTGAGAAGTAACAAGTTCATTATATTTAAAAACTGCAAGCTATCTTTGTAATTTAGATTTTTCTTTCAGTTTACAGAGTATATTTCAGTCCAAGAATTTAAAGTTTATAGAATTTTTAAAAGAACAAACACCTTCATAAGAATTCTGTAATATGAAGGCAAATATTTCTTGACAAAGCTGAAAATAAACCCCAGAGAGTGAGCATCACGTCAAGCGTTGCTCATGAGCTCTGAGCCTATTATTGATGTTCTCTTTTTATAAGCGCATTTTTATTTTTCAGAGATAGTTGACTTTTTTGGACACTTTTCAAAAACTGCAATACTTTTACAAAAGTATTCATGTGTCTTCCCAGAAAGATTTGTAGAGAGAATGTAATACCCCCTATTAATTAATCCTAAGTATGAAGGCAAGGGCAGGGGTTAAGAGAATTCTGACCAGGTCACCATCCAGGTCCCTGGATCGTGTTTTACCCCGTGAGGAGCCTCCCCACGTCATTGCGGTTATTGGAGATCAGCCCTCACTGCGGATCTGAAAGAGGCGTCACCTTCACACCCCCAGTGTCACCCCTTGCTGCCTGACCGAAGGCCCTTCCTTACTGTAGTGTCGTATGTTTCCGGCCTTTACCCAGCAGAAGCCCAAGCTGGGGAGCCAGTAGGTTGGGAGGAGCCGGTGTCTGGGGAGCACAGAGGCGCCCTCGGGCTCCTCCCTTCCTGGTCCCGAGAGCTGCCGCCGCTGCTGGAGGTGCGGAGATGGGGCTGCAGGCTCCAGGCATGGCCTGTATTCCCTTCCTGGCCCTCATCCCAGTTGTGATTACGTATTTATCTATGTGCTCACTGTCATTAATTAATGTCTCCAGCAGACTGTAAGCTCCATGAGGACAGGAGCTGCTCAGTTGTGTTCAGTGGTGAGTGATTTGTGCTCAGCTCAGTGCCTGGCACTTAGTGTTTAGAAATATTTGTTGAATAAATCAATAAATGTTCCATGTGAGACAGAAAACTGGGTGTGAGAAGGGCAGAGGATAGAGAGGGCTTCCTGGTGGAGGCAACAATCTGGGTTTGAAAAATGAGTGAATACTCACAAAGCAGAAAACGTTGAGGAAGGGTCAAGACAAGGGTCTTTCCAGGCAGAAGGTACAGAAGGTAGGAGACAGGTAGGTGTCGAATGCCACACAGTGTATTTCAGAGGCAATCTGTACCTCTGAGTGTAAAGTGCAGGGCAAGACTGATGGGAAATAAGACTAAACAAGTGGGCAGGAGAAAGATCGTGAGGGTTTCTATGGTCTTTTGTGAGCTGACCTTTACCTTGAGGCAAAGGGGAGCTGCTGGAGGGTCCTTCCTGCACAGAAAATAAAGCCTTGTATTGGGAGTTGCTGTCTGGACTTCAGTTGTGGCCTGCCATTAATATATCATTGGTCACCCTGGGCAGGCATGTTAGCCTTTCCATCTTCAAGGGCCTGAACTATAAAATGTGACAAGTGAGGCTTAGGGCTCAGAGCTCAGCCCAGTTGGGCTGGGTTCCAGAAGTTCCTCCAACTCTGAAAGACGTTGTCATCTGAATTACGTTACCCTGTGATATGTGGCCACTGGAGAGAGGAGAAAGGGGAGACTTCTGAGTGGGAGCTTTGACACGTGGAGGGAGGCCACCACTCCCTGTTTCTACTAGGGAGTGCTGATCTGAAAAGGGAGGAAGCAGGCCTGTGTTTCTCTTTATTTTAAAAACATCTCACTTAAGCCCAGGGCAAACTATCTAATTTCCATGAAGGTAATTTTGAAAACAATAATATTCACAAATGATTCTTTAACCTAAATTTTAATTGTCCATACTATTTGTTCTCTCTCCTTTCCAAACAGCTTAGTTAGATTCAAAATATGTAAAAAGATATTTCTTTAAAATATGAGTGAATATGCCAAGCAGAAAACTGGGAAGTTAGGAAAAAAACTTTCATTAGGACATGGCTAAATTTCCTAGGACAAGAAAAGCTAGGAGGCAGTCCAATTGTGGATCTGGGGGATCCAGATATGACAAAATTTGCTAAAGGGTGCATAGCTTATTTCAGCCTAATAGGTACAGATGAAACTCAGAAAGAATAAGGACTAGAAAGAGGGATTTGGGGACATTGCCAAAGGAAGTGCTTAATTTCCTAAGAGACTACTTTAATTTTTAGGAAAAGAGTCCAGTGGAAACTGACTTATTCCTAATTACATGAGGAAAGGGAATAGAGATTAGAATGAAAGTACCTAATAATATAGCTACTAATAGCCTGTTATTCTACGCATGAGCAACTGTGTGACTTCAAGAAAATTACTTTTTTTTTTTTTTTT
>NW_020172792.1:370397-394278 GCF_003031525.2 Neophocaena asiaeorientalis asiaeorientalis | reverse complement strand
CCTGCATCGGCAGGCGGACTCTCAACCACTGCGCCACCAGGGAAGCCCAAGAAAATTACTTTTTTTGTGCTTTAACTGGATGATCAGTTAAAAACAAAGGTGTTGATATCTGACCAAGCCTGTCTCATAACGTACTTGTGAAAACAGAGGTGGGATATTAATATATTCCCTGCGGCAGCTATTACTGGCTTGAATCTTCTTTTCTGTCTTGGGAAGATATAGAAGAGCCTCCTCCTGAGCTGCAAAGAGGTAAACAAATACCTTCTCTCAATACCTGAGTAGAAGTCTCCATGGTGACTGAGTGTAAGCCCAGAGTCACTCAACTTCTGCACAGCTGCACATCTGCCAAGCCACTAATGGAAGAGTAACAGTTTTTTTCAATGCTATAAATTACAGCAGATGAGTTTCAGCTCTGGGGTCGAAGTGTAACCTGGGAGCTCCTGGCTGTTCCTTCCACTTTTACTCTGATCTCAGCTTCCAGAGCATGGGGCATAGCTGAGGAAACAAAGATCTGCACACAGATACAGGACATAAACACATACACAGACAGACCCAGGCAGCAACATGGGGCAAGAAAATCTGGGGCAATCTTAAGGTAAGAAAAGTTAAAAGCTGATTTTGAAAGCAGAATCACTTCTGCCTTATCTCTTAATGATTTTGTACTCTGCTGTGTCTCTGATTCAGGATTGAACTGCCATAACACTATGCTACAGAGGGGTTAGGACAGTTCTCCCACAACTTGAGCACAGGCCATATCTGTAGCTCAGATGCAGACATGGTCGACCAGATGACCCATTTAGCTTTTTCTTTCCTCTAAAGGCAGCAGGACAAAGCTGAACTGGAGTGGAAAATGATTGTTACAGGACCTCATACAGCATGGCTGCCAGCCCACACTCTACTTGGCTTAAGTTAGCAATTCATTTGATAACTTTCATAAGCTCTAAAATTCACTGATAAAAGTTAAATGAGAAAGCGAAATAGTTGGGAGACAAAAGTAGATTTATACAATCCAGTCTTCTCTCAGCCAATTCAAAACTTGCTTTTCCAAAGCTGAGCTTTCTTCCCCAAGAGGTATCAATGATAGACAGGTGAAGGCAGATTAAAATCAGCGTATTTATAAAATTATAAGACATAATATCTCATTCTTCTTTCACTTATTTATTGTCACCTAGACGATGGTGCTTTTGCTCTGTAATCTGAAATCAGTAAGGAAAAGAAACTCAGTATAATCGACAGAGTTTCACTCACTTGGTGAAGATTCAAATGTTTTAGACCTGCATATCATAAAGGTAGTCAAATGTTCACCATACTTTATCAAAAAAATATGGTGAGAAATTTCTGGCTTACTTCATGACATATGAAAGTAACAATAAATCCAGTAAGCTTCTATTTTAGCAGCTAAAAAGAAGGAAAAGATTTAGTTGCATAACAACTTTTGAAGGAGCTCCTATTGATAGATTTGATTCCTGCAATCATGCTGCATTTATCCAAAGCAAAATATCTTCCATCATCAAAATATGCTGCATGTCCTTGGACAGGACCAAATTTCCTGCTTCTGAGACATATGGTTATAAAGTGTGATGGATTATTTTGCTTTTTAAGAGATGTTTAAAAAGCTACTTTCACAAATAACTCACCTAAAAGAATAGTTCCACTTCCCTCATAATTAATACATAATACATTCAAACAGCCAACCTCCATCATTTAAAAGGGCAATTGTAATTGACTGTTAAAATGTAGCAATGGATAGATAAAGAAGCCTTTATTTAAAAATGACACCAAGTGCCTGTATTTCTATGAGCTCAGCAGATGCATCAACACAAACATGCATCAAGACATGGAAGGGACTGCTTTCCATCAAATGGTGTCAACCTAAATCTTTAAAGTATATCCAAGAAAGAAGAAACTATTTGATCCACATGAAGCTTGAAAATGTAGTAAAGACACAGTAAAATCTCAGCCCAATGATCACTAACTGGGAGTTGTTTTTTCCTAGAAAATTCCTTGGAGATGACAAAAACAAATGTGTTTGGCTAAAAAAACCCAGTAAAATTGGTTTTCCAGTAGTATTTGGCATTAAATTGTTACCCAAAAAAGACCTTGTTAAAGGCTCATGTCTGTCTTTATATAGTATCTGTATATAGATGATTAAAATACACTGGCCAAATTACGAATGGCAAAAGAGATTGTGACAGCTTTGAATAAGTAGAATTTTCTAGTGATTCCAGGAAGGCTGATATTAAAGATATTCCTTTCATTGGGTTACTTTTTAATAAAAAATATCAGAGTCCTGGTGTTGGAAATTGACCTAAGCCAATTTGGTTGCTTAAAGATTGCTGGATCCTTTTTGAACATGAGTGGTCCCTGGTGTTTAGAGCCAGAGGGGATGTAACACTGATAGCAAGTTTTGGCTAAAATACAGCTGGAAATACAAACATTTATCAGCAAGCAAGTAAAAGCTCTTGTAGGCCCAGGGAAGTGCCCAGTCAGTCTTGTAGCTCTCGTACACTATGTTGCCTGGAACACTCTCTCTGAGGACAATGTGAAAGCACTCTGAGACATAGAAGCCACCTTCCAGTCAAGTCAGGCTCATAGACTTTGTGAAGTGTGGGCACACAGGACCCAACAGAGCGTGGGTTCTAGCTTAGCAAGGTTGCTGGGCTTCATTCATTCAAGGGAGATTGTGCCTGTACACTCTTTCTAGCCAGCCACCTACCTTGGCCCCACTTATCCACCAGTATAAAGTTATTTTCTAACAACCCTCACCTCTGGTATGGATTATTTTTTTTTGAATTTTTTTAATTATTATTATTTTATACAGCAGGTTCTTATTAGTTATCTATTTTATACATATTAGTGTATATATGCCAATCTTAATCTCCCAATTCATCCCACCACCACGACCACCCCACACCCTCACTTCCCCCCTTGGTATTCATACGTTTGTTCTCTACATCTGTGTCTCTATTTCTGCCTTGCAAACCGGTTCATCTGTACCATTTTTCTATATTCCACATATATGTGTTAATATATGATATTTGTTTTTCTCTTTCTGACTTACTTCACTCTGTATGACAGTCTCTAGATCCATCCATGTCTCTACAAATGACCCAATTTCGTTCCTTTCTACGGATAATATTCCATTGTATATATGTACTACGTCTTCTTTATCCATTCGTCTGTCAATGGGCATTTAGGTTGCTTCCATGACCTGGCTATTGTAAATAATGCTGCAATGAATATCGGGGTGCATGTGTCTTTTTGAATTATGGTTTTCTCTGGGTATATGCCCAGTCTGGTATGGATTTTGACAACAGTATTGGAAGAGTATGTAGAGGACTCTCAAGAGCAGGGACTCCTGAGTATATTACTTCACTTTTTTCTTTTTATTGAAGTATAGTTGATTTACAATGTTGTGTTAGTTTCTGGTGTACAGCACAGTGATTCTTTTTCATATTCTTTTCCATTATGGTTTATTACAGAATATTGACTAGAGTTCACTATGCTATACAGTAGGGCCTTGTTGTTTGTCTATTTTATATGTAGTAGTTTGTATCTGCTAATCCCAAACTCCTGATTTATCCCTCTGCACCCCCTTTCCCCTTTGGTA
The DNA here is from genome assembly GCF_003031525.2 of Neophocaena asiaeorientalis asiaeorientalis. NCBI lineage: Eukaryota > Metazoa > Chordata > Mammalia > Artiodactyla > Phocoenidae > Neophocaena > Neophocaena asiaeorientalis. Next base: position 390,668 of record NW_020172792.1, on the reverse strand, counting down.
ACCATAAGTTTGCTTTCTACGTCTGTTTCTGTTTTGTAAATAAGTTCATTTGTGTCATATTTTAGATTCCACATATAAGTGATATTTTTCATTCTTTTTCTTATTTCACTGAGTATGATAATCTCTAGGTCCATCCACGTTGCTGCCAATGGCATTATTTCATTCCTTTTTATGAGTAATAGTCCATTGTATATATGTACCACATCTTCTTTATCCACTCATCTGTCGATGGACATTTAGGTTGCTTCTATGTCTTGGCTATTGTAAACTGAGTATAGTACTTTAAATGCTAACTACTCCTAGTGTACCTTAAGTTAACTAACCTCACACAAGGCAACACGATATTGACATAGATGCATTTTTAAAGTGAATTGTCACACTTTGCGTCGCTTTTTAAATCAACAGTCAACCAGGTGAACATTTGACTTTCCTCCCAAGACATCTTCTATTTACTGTTGACTGGTTAGAAACTCTCTATACCTTTAAAATAAAAAGTTCCAAAGGAATGCTTATTTAGGTAGTTATGTTAAAGGGATAATTCTGTGAAGATTTGTTTGGCTGTTGTTATTCTGGAAGGGATAAGTTGGAAAGTTTTGAATAATGCACTGAAGGGGTCATTACAAGTCTGTACAAATTACGCCCTTCCCTTCATATGTTTAAATCAACATTTCTCAAATGATGTAAAATTTATTTGATGACAGAATCCCTATTTTGAGTAAACCCTCTTAGTATCCAAAACACACTCTGAGAAATGCTGGTAATAAACTATCCCAGACAGAATGAGGTTAAAAAGTTTCCACATAAGAAGAGGTTTCCACATAAAACCTTTCTCAAGGAAACTTCTCAGTATCTGGCATATTTTAAACCCATTTCCTACTCTTCTGTTTTCAGTAGATATGAGAGCAGTGGGTCCCCATTTTCATTGTAAGAAATCATTATTGATTTAGAGAACCTTATTACAATGTCCATCTACTTCCTCTGCTGCAACAGCAGTGGGTCCAATTCATTAAATATACTTTAAGTTTTAATCTTCAGCAAGGGATAACCCTCTTTGTGGCTCTGCTAGGTATGCCATGGTGCTTAGAGACCACTGTAGAGTCACATGGGGGTTAGGTTCTAAAATCAGCATACAAAGCAAAAATCATGCATAGTCAAGATTACTCTTGAAAATCGTTTAAAACGGCTCCATGTTGGAGAGTGACATACCATATCCCAAGAAGCCAGACCCAGAGAAATCATTCTTAAGAACTGGAACAAATGGCTATTTCATCGACTGAGTACTAGATAAAGTAAGACTCATGTAAGGATGTCACGTTGTAGGAAAAATGCAGATCATTAAATCCTAGAATACCACTCACCACTGCAAGGTTCTCACACCACGAGGGCTCACAGGAACTCAGATTGCCTGGAAGAAGGACAAACTCACCTGTCTTATCCCCTTCTCTCTCTTGGGACTACACTTGTGGAAGGCAATAGCCAGAAATTTATCTACACTACTTAAGTTTTTACTCTCTCTTCTCTTTTTTCAGTTTTTTAAAAAAAATTTGTACTGATCCAGCATGTTTGCGTAAATATACCTAGGCAATATCATTTTTAGTCAATTTAAAAAGATAAATATATAAATATATATACATATTCATATATAAGAATACATATAAATACATATTTGCAGAAATATACATATAAAAATATATACCTTACAAAGCACAAAGTACAAAGTACAAAGCAGGATAAATTCATTCAATTTTGTTTTGTTTCATTTTGTAAACATTATTTTGATTCATTTCAAGAAAAATTTTGATGCCTTTAAATAATATTAGTAACATAGGAGAAATGCTCATGAGGTAATGTTAACAAACACATGCTAGTTTAATAAATATACATGAAGCATTTAACATGTGCAAGTCACAGACTTAACTTGAGGCTCTGATTAGTCAACAAGACAGCATGGTCACTGGCTTCATGGAGCTCTATTCTAGTGTGCACACAGTAACAAGTGGCACATTCATTGAAGAAAGTAATATCCTGAACGAGATATTTACATATGGCACACAGTATCATCTCGATTACATGAAAAGTGTATGGATAAGTAAATGATTGGAAGGAAATCCAACAAAATATAATAATGTATTTTAGGATTGTGAGTGATTTTTATATACTTTACTGTATTTATATGATATTTACCCAAACCTGTACCAATTTTTTAATATAAACCTATTATATAGTTCTAAAAAACAAAAAGAAATGTTTTTCAAACACCCACTATACGTAAAGAGTGAAGGGACATTTGGGCAAAAAGATGAATACAACATTACTCCCACAGACCTCAAAATTGGTGTACTTATGAACAACTAAATCTAGAATCTAAGAAAGATTATGTTAAGGATAGTAATTGAACAAAATCCCCTAAACTACCTAGTGTGAATCATCTTAAAGTCTCCTTCCCCATTCCCCATGAGGCTTCTCTTAGTCATGCAGGGCTACTCATCATTCTCTCACTCAAATAATTTAGATGTGGTGCCTTGTATATGCCAGACACCATTCTATGTTCTCTGGGACACATCAATGAGTCAAACAGAGAAACATTCCCTACTTCTGTGGAGCAAACATTCTAAATGGGATGGGTAGTGGGGTCTCAAGAGCCATGACAAACAAATTAGTAAATTATTTAGTATTTTAAAAACGTGACAAGGGGGCTTCCCTGGTGGCGCAGTGGTTGAGAGTCCGCCTGCCGATGCAGGGGACACGGGTTCATGACCCTGTCCGGGAGGATCCCACATGCCGTGAAGCGGCTAGGCCCGTGAGACATGGCTGCTGGGCCTGCGCATCTGGAGCCTGTGCTCTGCAATGGGAGAGGCCACAGAGTGAGAGGCCCGTGTACCGCAAAAAAAACCCCAAAACAAACAAACAAACAAAAAAACGTGACAAGTATTACAGGGAAGAAAAAAGAGCCTAACAAAGGGTACCTGGAATGCAGGGCTTCAGGGTGGGTAGGGGTTGGTTGAACTTTACACAAGGTGCTCAGGGAAGGCCTCTTGGGAAGGGGATAATTCAGCAGAGACTTGAAGGGGGAACTCTGGGGCAGAGGGTTCCTGGTGGAAGGACCTGGTAGAGGCCCTAGGCAGGATGGCCTGCTGTATTCAAGGAGCAGCGAGGAGAATGTAGCTGGTGCTGAGCAAGCAGAGATGAAGTCAGGGAGGTGGTGGGAAAGGTAATGGTGTGGGAAAGTCAGGCTCAGACCAAGTTCTGTCTTGTTTGCTTTTGTGTTTTTATTTGCAGAAAAATGGGAAGCTGCTGGAAGGTTTTGAGCAAAGGAGGGACATGATCTGATGTGTGCTTCTGGCTGCTGTTCTAAGAAGAGACTGCGGAGAGGATGTAAGTTTAGAAGGAAGGAGGGGAGTTAATAGAAAGTGTGGTGACCTGGACCAGTGTAGTGGTGAAAAGTGACCAGATTTTGGATATATTTTCATGGTAGAACAGGTAACATCTAGTGATGGATTAGACATAATATTGAGAGAGAGGTATCAAACATTTTGACCTGAGCAACTGGTAGTCTGACCAGTTGCTCATGACCAAGAAGGAGAAGATTGGAAGGAGTACAGGCTTGTGAGGGAACTCCGGAGCACAGTTCTGATGGCTGAGATGTATCTGATAATTGAATAGAGATGCATTTCCATTGTGCCTTTATTTCCAAACATCCCAAGTTCCTTACATGTACTAATTCTTTCTTATAACACTTCAGGAAGAAAAGTAACAGGCCATGTTATCACCAAAATTTCCAAGTGTGAAAAAATAACAGGTAAAATATTTTATAATTTGTCTAAGGATTCAGAGATAAAGAAACAACTCCAATTTTCCCCTGTATTTTGGGCAACTAATTTTTAGCAATGCTTTCTGAGGATTTGTTTTTGGTAGTGTTTTCTCCCCCAGGAGATTGTGTCAATCATGTTTGCCTCACTTTTATAGGCATTTTAGGCAGCATTTTTAGGACTAAATAGATACACTGGAAGGATTTGATGATAAGTTACATCTGTCTCCAATGCATTAAGCAGTTTCCAATATGTTTTTTGCTTTCGCTACTTTTATCCCTAATTATACATTTTGTGATTTTCTTAGGAGAGAAAAGGGTGGTGATAAAATCAATTTACTGAAGAACTAGAGGAATCTGAGCCAGCAGTTGTCCATTTCCCTCTTTTTTTTTTTTTGCGGTACGCGGGCCTCTCACTGTTGTGGCCTCTCCCATCGCGGAGCACAGGCTCCGGACATGCAGGCTCAGTGGCCATGGCTCACGGTCCCAGCCGTTCCGTGGCATGTGGGATCCTCCTGTACCGGGGCACGAACCCGTGTCCCCTGCCTCGGCAGGCGGACTCTCAACCACTGCGCCACCAGGGAAGCCCTCCGTCATTTTCTAGCTGGAGAAATGGGAACCCTCAGGGGTGAAATGACTTGCCCAAAGTTAGCATTCCATTGGGATGGGAAGAATCAGAGAAACAAGTCAGGGGCCTTGGGGTAGATGGGACCCTGGTGAATGGATGCTGGTTAAATCTTCTTTGCCAAATTATAGAAAATCTCCTTTAAGTTTATAGATTCTTCAAAATTTCCAGTTCTTAAAAAAATTTATTTTTAAGAATGCCGTCTGAAGTCAAGTCAGACTGTACACCTCTTTGTGATTCATACGAATTCCCCTCCCTTACGTCATTCCCAGGGTTTGTTCACACCCCTCCCACTTCCTGACATGTCCAATCCCAGAATTCCTTCCCCTTATTTCTTCACCATCTTCTTCCTGTGGACTCCACTAACCCTGCCCCTGGATCCCTGACATTGCCCTTGCTTCTCTCCTCTGATCCTTCCATCCCAGGGTGATCTCAGGCTCTGAACACCCGCCCCCCATTGGGGGAACACGGAGCCTCTTAAGGAAACCCAACTGTAAAGTGATAGCATCAAGAAATGTTTGAACTGAATGGAGGGGAGGAGTTTTCTAGAATCTTCTTAGGAATATGTACTCCTTCAAAAAAAAAAAGGATGAAAAAGAAGAAACGAATTCAGCTAAGCATTCAAATGTAGAATTTAGAAAGAGAATGAGATTGATTTACAAGGAAGTTCACAGGAACGTTGAAGCAGTCCCAAAGTTGAAGATGGCAGCAGAGACTCTGAGATAATATATATTGTGTATGATCAAACACATCACTTTAAAAAATACTGAGTGGGAGAAAAAATGTGTCTCCTGGGGTTGGGGAGTTATTGACTGGTTTGAGGCCAAGGAGAAGGTTTTTTGTGTAAAGACAATTTCCTAGGATTTTCACCCTGACAATAAATCACTCTGCAGAGAACAGTAGTGGGCCATTGGTGGGAGGGAAGATGATGATGAATGTGTCCAGCTGCCTAGATGACTAAGAAGCATGTGGAGAAATGTTAGCTAACACTTTCCCAAGCTCTGCATCTGGATTCCGCTTAGCACAGTGTAAGGGTAGGCCTGGCCCCTGGCTTACAGGCACTCAGCTTGGGTTTCTGTCCTACTCACCCTCTCACCTGACCCCTCACAGTCATCCCCAAAATGTCCTTTTGTGGTCCTTGGGAAATGTCCCCTTCCAGTTTTCCTTCTGCCTAAGTTCCATCTGTCTCTCACTTCTAAAGGAGCAGATGCAGAAGCCATAGTCACCGCCCAGGTGAGTACTAAGTGCTAATTGGGCTCTGAGTCCCTCTTTGGAGACCTCACAGTGAAAACCGGGAGGAAATCCTCACCCAACTGAAACAACTGGGTCGTTTCAATCATCACAGCCTCCCCTGCACAGGGGGCTCTGCTGAAATGTCAGGAAGGCTGACATACAGGCAGGCAAACTCATGGACTTATTTCTTCTCTTACTCATTTCATTCACTGACTTTTACTAAGCACCTACTGTGGACAAGGCTGTGTGTCAGGCAATGAAACAGCTGGGCCATTACCAACAAAACCATTGTTTCCAATTAAAAACCTCCAAAGACTGTGGGAGCAATTTTCATTACAGTTCATGCAATCATAACAGGAGTGAGTGCTACAAATACTCATGTTGGACTAAGCTGAAGATGAATTCTCACAGATCTCATCTACACCTATCTGCTAAGATAACCTGCGAGTCTTGTTATTGCTAATTTGAAAAGTATCTCAATTCTATTTTTGCTGTGTATGTGTGTTTGTTTACTGTATTTTAAATCAAAAAGATAGTCTGCAGGCAAAGGATTTTCAGCTGCTTTCAGTTTGAAGGAGCAAACATTTATTGAGAGTCATTCGTTGATACATTCATTCAACTAACATGTATCCTGAGCACAGTTGTCATTGTGCCAGGCAGGGGTGCAAAACCAACCGGCCAACCAGCCTGCAGACAAGGCGTGGCTCCCAGGCTAGGGAATTCTGTATTCGGGTGGAGGGGCCAGACATCATTTAAGTTTACGCATGTATGTGATCCTCCATTCTTATCATTTCTGATGTGATAGAAGGAAGTGCAGAGATTAAGGTGTGTACAGGATGAAATGGGAGCGTGAAGAGGGAATCTCTTTCCCTCTCAGTAGTAACCTATTAGATGAGAAGTGTAATCTCAACCTCTTAGCCTTTTATTTGTGGTCTCCACCTTTCTGACTCCATCATCTCTTACTTCCATGTGCAAAACCCCAAGTAAACTGGCTGCCTCATTTTTATCCAAACATGTCACATACATTTCCAATTTCATGCCTTTGCTCACTTCCTTTTCCTGTCTGGAATGCTGTTTCTCTAGTCCTGATTCATTTAAGGGCAAGCTCATATGGCCCCTTAATCATGAAAGCCTTCCATATCAAGTCCCCTCCCAGCTCAGTGCCTGGCACTGGGATAAGTATAATTTCACTGACTGAGAAGATTAACTTCTAGCCTGAACCAAGCACATTCTGCCTATGTCACTCATTTGGCATTTCCCTCTGCACCTCTGCACTGTGGATTATTACTTTATTTTTATATCTTGCCTTCTAACAAGACCCAGGGCAATTTCACATCAGAGACCACATAATTTACAGCTTTGTTTCCTCATGCCAGCAAAGGACTTGGCACAACTGATATTTATTTTTTGTTATTCATGAAGGGTATATTCTCTCAAATGCCATGTGTTACTAATTTCTTTCATTCTTCAAATATTCGTGGAGTAGCTGCTATGTACTTGGCACTATTGATATTTGTCCTAGCGCTGAACATAAAGGTCTGCACTTGTGGAGGTTGTATTCTAGTTGAGGGAAGCAGAAATAAACACATAAACATATAATATGGCAGGTGCCAATTGATATTATGTAAAAAAATAGAGTTAAGGAAGGTGGTGGTGGGGGGGTTGGGGAGTGCTGTTTCATATCCATTGGTCTGAGAAAGTGCTTATGATAAGGTGACATTTGAGAGAGGTCTGGAGTAAGTGAGGAAGTTGTGTAGCTATCTGGAGGAAGAGTGTTTCAGAAGAGGCTGGAACATGATGATAAAGGGGAAGAGTGGGAGGAAATGAGGGCTCTGGAAGGACATGACATTTACTCTGAATGAGGTGAAGCCTTTGGAGAGACTTGAGCAGAAGAATGACATCACCTGATTTACATTATAAAATGATGGTCCTGATTCTGTGTGGCATGTAGGTTACCAGGAACAAAGGTGGAAGGAGGGAGAGTAGTTAGGGGGATTTTATGGTGACTTGGACCTGGATAGTAGTGTGGGAAGTAGAGAGAAGCAGTCAGGTCTGTATGTATTCTGGACATATTTTAAAGGTAGAGTCAACAGAATTTACTGTTGGATAGGATGTGGGTGTAAGAGAAATAGGAGTGTAGATGATGGCAGGATTTTTGGCCTAAGGAACTAAAATAATGGACTTGTTATTTATTGAGTTTTCAGAAGTGTGTTTGATGGTAGCAGGAATCAGAACATTTGTTCTGGACATGTTGAGTTTGAGATGCTCTTTAGACATCCATTCAGAGATGTCAGGAAGTTATCTGGGCATATAAATGTGTAGTTCAAGGAGAAATTTAAGCCATGGATATAATTTTGTATTTGAAAATATATAGGTAGTAGTTAAAGCCAGGAGACTGAATAGGATCAAGAGAGTGAGTGTCCATAAAGAAGGAAGAATTCCAAGGATGAGACCTGGGGTACTCCAACATTTAGAGGAAAGGGAGATGCAGAGGATACTGGAGGTGGACCATGAGGTGAGGGGAGAACTAAGATGGAGTGCAGCCCAGGAAAGAAGCAGGGGAAGCACCTCTGTCAAATGTTGCTTAGGTCTAGTAAGATGAAGACTTATAATAGACCAGTAGGTTAGAAAATGGGGAAGTCATTGGACACTTTGACAAAAGCTGTGAAGAGTTGAAGTGATGGGGTTGGAAGCCTGACTAGAGAGGGTTCAAGAGAGAACAGAGGACAGGTGTGTGAGCAAAGAGTAGAGACATGTATTTTGAGGAGTTTTGCCAGTGGTATAGGGAGACGTGGAAGCAAGAGAGAATTTTTATATGGGGGGAGATATTGCATCTAAAAACTAGCTTTATAATGGTTATGAGTAAGAATAATTGAGTACTGAGTAAGAACAACTGAGAAAAATTCAGTAGAGTGAAAAAGATGGGTAATGCTGGAGAAAGAGTGGCAATTGCGGGAATAACATTTCTGAGTAGATAAGAGGGGAAGGCGTCTAGTGTACAAATGGATAAACACGGACAGTTTACCCACAACAAGTAGAGGGAAGGCAGAGTCCACACAGGGTAAGTTGGGAGATATGGTGGTGGTGGTGGTGGTGTGTGTGTATGTGTATGATTGGTTTTTGTGTTTTCTATTTACTCAGTGAAATAGAAAGCAAAGTCATTGGCTGAGAGTAATGCGGAAGGAAGAGTTGGAAGTTTGAGGAAAGAGAAAGTGTGAAATGATTGTCTATAAAATGAGACAGTGAATTGGCAATGAAATGAGCAAGATCACGTGGCAGCTCCAAGGGTCCACTTGAGGTAGGTGGTCATAAATTTAAAGTGAGACCAAATGAAATTATAGTGACAGAATGTGAGTCACAGTTTGCATCCTCTATAGCAAGGCAATGACTTATGTATTTGGGATATAAACATAGTTGGGATAAGGCGTTAGCAATAGGAATGGATCTTTAAACATGTTTCATTTTAAGGTGAGGTACAAATCTTAATTCTGTATTTTATAACACTATGGCAAATAAATCACTGTTAAAATAATGTAGACACAAATTTCAGCTTTGGAACATGACTTAAGTACCAAAGTTGGTCATATATACTGATCTTGAAAACGAAACCAAGAAAGTAGCAGAAAGTTACCACCATAAGTAAATAGGTGGCAGATGGAGGAGCCAGGTAAGAGTAGTGAGAAGAGGCTGACCAAGCCTGAGACAGTGGTTTCACTGAAGCCTGGGACACAGAGTGACAATGACCATGCCCCAGGCACTGGTGGTCGTGGATAGACAGACCATGGTGATATTTGGTCAGCACCTCTTCTATCAATGATTGCTGTGGTCCCAATGCAGAATATGCTGGCACAGGCAGTAAATAGCCAGCATGAAGAGGATTTTCATGTAATGAGGTCAGGAAGAGGATGGAGAACATGGTGTCTGGGGAGAGTAGAAAATGAAAAATGAAATGTGGTCTAGAGGAAAAAATGATTGACGTTGACATAGAGCCATTCACCATCCAATACAATCTTCATTCTCCAAGTTCAACTTTATTTTCCATTTGGTATACTAAGACATGATGCTTATTCCCCCAAATTTCATGATTGCTCTTTTTCTGGATTGGCAAAATATTCCAAAGTGTTCTATACGTCACAAAATCACTTGACCTTAAATATGGCTCAGCTAGATGCAAAATGCCTTCTGGTTTACTGTTCATCTTTGTCAGTGCAATGGTCTGCCGTATTGTACTGTATATCCATAATTTAGTCTACATCCTTTTTGGAATGAGATGAGATATAATTAGCAAATAATCACTTCACAGTAGTATGGTAGACAGGTTCTAAGGTAGCCCCATGATTCCTGCCTCCTGTGGTTGATGTCTTTGTGCAATTTCCTCCTCTTGCATGGGAGCTAAACTTACTTTTAGCCATTAGGTTATGGCAAAGGTGATGTAAACACTCCTGTGATTACAATGTCTCCATATTGCTAACAGACAGATGTTAGAGACTTTCTCCTTGCAGACTGTGAAGAAGTAAGCTGCATGGTGTGAAAGGGCCTATGTAGCAAGGAGCTGTGGGCTACAGTTCCTCTAGGAGCTGAGAGTGACTCCCAGCTGATAGCTAGCAAGAATCCAGGGACCCCAGCCTTACAGCTACAAGGAGATGAATTCTGCCAAGAACTGAGTGAGTTTGGAAGAGGATCCATCCCCAGTCAAGCCTCCAGATGAGAACCCAGCCCTGGATAACACCTTGACTGTAGCCTTGCAGAGGATCCAGCTAAGTCAATTCCTGGACTCTTAACTCTCAGAAACTGTGAGGTAATAAATGTGGATTGTTTTAACCTTAGTGTGTGGTAATTTGTTACACAGTAATAGGTAACTAATAGTGGACCATAGTCTAGTTTTACTTTCTTGTTGGGATGTATTTTGAGAGAAAGAGAGAGGGTTTTTTTTTTGACAATCTCTGTTTTTCTGTAAGTTATCTGTGTGTTATTTTGGTGACTAGGTTGATTGGGGGCTAGGATATAAACAAGTATGGAGGCTAATCAAGAGCAAGGCTGAGAACAGACATCTCATCCCTCAGAGGAACACAGCCACCTCCCAGAGTAAGGAGAAGCATTAGCCCCTGCTCCCCACCCTGCCATTTTCCCCAAGTTGTAACTGGTGATCACCTCCATTGGTCAGCAGATTTGTCTCCTTGTGATTCCGAGAATTTGGCTTGTTTTCCAGGTCCTAGAGCTATAACCTGTGATTTGTGTGGTTTATGAGGAGATTAATATAGGAAAAGATAGATGGGTACATGGATAGATTGGGACAGACAGTCACTTCTATCAGGAAAATAAAAAAAAACCTCAAATCACCCTGCTTAGGGAGGTTCCACTACTTCATACCCAAGTACAAAGACATCTTGTCATTATTAGGCAAGTCAGGCCTCTTCCACCCTCAACCCCACTCAAGGTTCTTCATTTTCAAGTACATCACATGACTGTAAAATAACAGTAAAATAACCCCAATTCTCAAGATACCTTGTGAGAATGTAATGAAAAACCAATATACAAAAAATTTACTCATAAATAAAATTCAGAGATGTTTCTTTTTGTGCAGGGAAACCACATTAGAAGGCATTGGAAATAGAGACTATAAAAAATAGATAAGGGCATTAATTCTCTTAAACAATCAAAATTAAACTGGCTGTTTCCTGATTTATGTCTTTATTTATGGCAAACCAACATACCTAGCTCAGCTTGAATCTGCAAGAGTCATAAAGGAAAACACAAGTTCATTTTAGCCTAAGATCCTCCTGGGTATTCATAAAAGAAAATAGAATAATTAGCCTTCACGGCTTAAATACCCTTTATCTCTATTGTACATACATTCCAATGAAGTGATTATCCTAATCACAATGTTGAGAGAAAATTAGTTCATTTAAAAATCATTTAAAAACCATTATTGACAAAGGAATTACTTCAATGTTGAATTTCTAAATTGATCTCTGTATCATGTAAGACTAACTTCAGCCCAAGTGCATGAGGTTGTGAGAAGTAGGAGGAAATGACAGAGAGGCACAGGATGGACCACATTCTACATTAGGTAATAAGGACCACATTTCTCTGAGGTACAAAATGAGATGTTTTTTCTGACAAATAATAAACTACTGCTCAAGCCAAAGTTTCTTAGGCTACGAAAAAACAGAAAACTAGAATTAATTTCTAACTTCATCTTGTAATTATCTCCTTAGAATAACAAAACCTTGAATTCCGAATTTTGACTCTTTTCCCTCAACTCTGGACAAAACTTTGGCAAATTCAAAAATCTATGCTCTGCATCATCTATTTAGACTAATCCTCCTGATGTTGCAGTGTCCTGAAATACTCTGCAACTTGGAACAGTATCTAATTCAATTTTCTTCTCAAACATACAGAGTTTGTGTTTGTTTTATTAAGTGTAAAAATGTACAAGAGCAAATATTCTATACTGGTCCCTGGAGGGTGGAGTTTAGGGACGAGGAAGATAATGCACCTGGTATTTTATTTTAAATGGTGTTTTATTTCTTAAATATCTTACTCTCAGCTTTATAAAATGTAGTTTCAGTGTAAGTGAAGAAATGAAGCATTAAGGATAATTGTAGCAGAATGGAGTATTCAACCACTCCCTTACTCCCCTGACTCATATCAAGGTAGAATGGCAGAACAAGGTGTTTGTAAGTTGAAGAAGAGATAAAGATTGCAAGCATAAAAATGCACCAAAACTAGGCATTAAGGTGAGGCCAACACTAGTAAAAGAAAGATTTGTATGTCTTGTAGGCTCTTTATTAACTCAAAACCTGTTTTTTCCCATCAATCCCTACCCCACCCCTGCAAACACACACAGAGCATCTGGAGAATCTGAATTCTTTTTCCCTAGTCTTGTCTCCATCTCCCATGGCCTTGTTCCCTAGACAGAACCAATTGACTTTCAACAGAAAAGCCAAATGGAAGAAGAAGCATGGCAGGAGAGGGGAGAATAAGTCAGGCTTAAAAACACAGAGGCTTGATCCTGTACACACACACACACACACACACACGTACACACGCATGCACATGCACATGTGCTCCCTCATCTCTCTGGTATCATTTTATTTGGCTCTTCCTCTGCCCCACCCTTTTCCAGCCAAGCCAGCCTCCTTGCTGTTCTGTGTACACTTTCCTGCCTGAGGGCCCTGCCACTCACTTTTCCTCTGTCTGAGATGTTCTTCCGCAAGTTGCCACATGGCTCACGTTTTTACTTCCTTCATGTCATTGCTCAAGTATCATCTTATATTCGAGGCCTTCCCTGACTTCTTCACAGCACTTATCAACACCTGACACACATTATGTAATATACGTAAATAAATCAATTTATATTAATAAATGCATACACATGTATTATATATGTACCTAATACAAATATACATACATACAGACACAAATATTTATATTTGTTTATTATTTCAATTGTAAGCTCAATAAGGGCAGGCCCTTTTTTTGTTTACCGCTGTAGTCCCATCAACTGGAAAAGTGCATAGCCTGTTATAAATCATCTCTGCAGAGTGAATGAGGGGGGGAAGAAGAGTGAGACTCCAGAGAACAGGCTCTCCCTGTTTATCAATCAAGTGGATTAGGTACAACTGAGTGTCAACTCACGGAGAAAATAAAAGAAATATTTTGTATCATCCTTCAAACTCTACACATGTCTCTGTGTATATGCTTGCTCATTCAATAAACTTTTTTTTCCCTCTGGTAATAAACTGTACTTATATACTCTTTCAAAATCTAAGAACATAGCTGTGGTTATAAAATCACTTCAAAGAAACTCTCACCAGTACAGTCCCTGTGACTTGGAAAACATTCTAGGTTAACAGAGTTGTAATTACTGTATTGACATTTTTGCATGTATCTTACCCATTGTTCATTTTTATTAGGGAAAAATATGTCCATAAAGCAGGACTTCTATTTTCACAAGCATTTACTTTTATTGTTTGTTGTCCCAGAGTCAGAGCTCTTAAGATCATGTCCTTAGTAATTAATAATCACACAGAAAAAATAGTTGTCCCTCCCTTGAGAAGTTACTAAGTAGTAGGAGACTCTGACTTTGAAAGCCTTCCAATGTATAAATAGATCTGGAAAAGAGAGAAGCCAGGGCACAAAAACATGGGATAGAAGCTAAATCTCTTTCTCCAAACTCTGAAAGAACAAAATGTAGAGAGTAACTGGCCTCCCCAGATTGCCAGATGGATTAGTTAATGTTTGCAAAGAATTTAAAAAATGAAAGCCACCACAGAAAAGCTAAATCTTTCTATTAATCCAGATGAAATGCTTTCCTGATTTTTTTCATGCTGCATTAAAGAATCTTTGAAACAAATTCCACTCACACACAAAGGCGAATGATCTTTCACGGAGGAAGTTTTCACTCATCCATCACATTATTAAAAACGCTCTGGGAAGAAACAAGGCTTGCCTGTGTGGAGTCTACTGCCGCTGTGAAGTTCATACTTAACACCCCTGACCAACACCACAATCTGTAGGGGCTCAGCACTCTCCTTAATTAGTTAGGAAGGAGTCAAGGAAAAGCCTTACTGACATACCAGTCCAGTGCTCCATTACATTTGCTCCCACATCCATTATTGTATGGCAACATGTCAAACCATGGGTTAAGGCCAGATCCTAATAATTCATATTCATCCCCAACATTTTATGATGCCATTGAGTTTGATTATTTTATAGGTCATACAAGGTTCAGTTAAAAAAAAAAAAAAAGGATTTTGGTGACTAAAATCCAATTGAACAGAACGTACCAGTAGCTATTAGTCTGGAACACCCTTCCCAGCTCCTTCCACCTGATCTCCACCCTTTCCTCCTATTCCTCCAAGGCTGGAAAAGGAAAATAATCAACAATGATCAGGTTGCAGGTCCAGGAGAGGGATTATTCATTCCCCTTACTCTCAAGCCTCAAGGGATAAATGGGCTGAAAGAAGTGAAAGTGAGCATATTTCAGTGGAGCTTCTCCATTCTTTCCCCTACAAATGTTATTTGTAAAAAGTTAAAAGTAAAGATAGTACAGTGTATGCTGAAGGCTTGACTGTTGCTTTTTCCCTTTTGGGCTTGGGCCTCAGTGGTCCTTGCATCCTCTAATAGTAAGGCTCGCTTTTGTACAGTGTCCTGGCCGATGCTGTGTGCCTACCGACTTAGTGAAGACTCTTGTGGCGACCAGACTTTACAGTAAGATGGCACAGCTTTGTCACCTATCATACCCTCAACCTGCCTCTTAAAAAGGTATTTTAAAAGTTACATTCTCCTCCTCTTGAAATAATGAATCTAGGGCAATGATCAACAATGGCTGCTAAAATACTAAGTTGAAGGCTGATAAAGGTAGATCAAGCTGACAACACCAGAACAAATTTTAGGGCCACACAGCAGAAGACCAGCCATTCTCTCGATGGAAGTACAATAAACCAGCTATGAAGTACTCATGCTAATAAAATAAAATAAAATAAAATAAAATAAATAAATCAGAGGCTGATCCGATCAAGCCTCTAGGTCTAGCCCCTTGAAGTTTATAGCAAACACAGGAAACAAAAATACAAGTCAACTGATAACCCAGAGATAACAATCAGCAAAATCCAGAATGTGGGAAACTATAGATTAAATGACCCAGTTACATCAATGAACACATTGCAAAGAAAAATAAGAGGAAGAGGAACAATAGATTTAAAATGAATTAAAAGACGTCTCAAGCATATTAAATGTGTTGATTTTGTTTAGATCCTGATTTGAACAAAACAACTGTTAAAAAAAACATCTACAAGATAATTGTTAGAGGAATTTAAACATTGATTGGATATATGGTGATGTTAAAAAGTCATTAATTTTTTTTGGAGTATAATTGCTTTACAATGGTGTGTTAGCTTCTGCTTTATAACAAAGTGAATCAGCTATACATATACATATATCCCCATATCCCCTCCCTCTTGCGCCTCCCTCCCACCCTCCCTATCCCACCCCTCTAGGTGGACACAAAGCACTGAGCTAATCTCCCTGTGCTATGCAGCTTCTTCCCACTAGCTATCTGTTTCACATTTGGTAGTGTATATGTGTCCATGCCACTCTCTCACTTCGGCCCAGCTTACCCTTCCCCCTCCCCGTGTCCTCAAGTCCGTTCTCTACATCTGTGTCTTTATTCCTGTCCTGCCCCTAGTTTCTTCTGAACCATTTTTTTTAAAGTCATTACTTTTTAAAGTAGTAATTGTAGTTAGGTTATACTTTTTAAGAGTTCTTGTCTTTTAGAAAGTCATAATAACATGTATACTTATAAGATGATATGTCGTCTGGGATTTGCTGTAAAATAACCCTGTGGGAGTGAGGTAGGATGGTGGAAATATAGATGAAACAAGGCTGGACACGTATCGATGATTGGTGAAGCTGGGTGCTGGTTACACGGGGTTCATTATACTGTTCTCTCTACCTCTGTACAGATTGGATATTTTCTATAAAAAACACTTTAAAAAAAATTAGGGGCATGGGAAATAGAATTGCAATAGAAACATTTTCTTATTTTATATCTAGCTTCAGCTTGAACCATGGAATATTTGCAGCTGTATGCAACATTACTCATTTGATTTTAAGCTCTCTTTTTGGCCTTGCCATATGTGTTGTCTTCAGTCTCTTTTTACGTTTTAAGTTTTCACTATATTATTAAAAAACAGCAAATAGAAAGAATAATATTTTTCAAAAAGTTATAATCTCAATGAAAATTTTTAGATAGGTATTTTAAATACCTTCATTGTGAGTTTTCAAAAAGCAGATTCTGAAACCCAAATAGGTTAAAAAAAAAGAAAGGAAATAAAAATAGAACTAAAGGGGACTTTTTTTAATACTGTAGAGTCATGGTTATTTACCCCAAATGGTAGCCCCTTTTAAAATACATTCATCCTAAGTGGAAACTGGTAGATACCCCCTACCTTGTAGCTCATTTGAATTCAGATCAATATTGCTAATAAATTGTTTAAATACTACTTGAAAAGCTGGCATAGCATTGAAATATTTTTTATGCATAAAGGAAGCCATTTGGAATCACTCCAAAAGTAATTACATTTGGCAGGGAGGTTCTAGTGGAACCAGCTGTAATCATTGACTAAAATATTTATTTTTAACTAATTGACTTGTGTATTACTTTCCAAACAATCATTGATTAATTTTGGATAATTAATTCTGATAAAATTTCAGAAGCTTAGTAATCTGTTGAAAATTTCTTCCCTGCCAGGTGTCTCTCTCTCTCTCTGTTTAAAAGCAATAGCCGAACAAATTATTCACAAATTTTCTACTATGAATTCTGCTAATGGGAAGAAGTGGCTTGCTAACAAAATGGAATATATAACACTGGACCCCAGAAATTCAACTTAAGCAATTTTGTCATGTATTTTCATTGTTTAGCCTAACAAGATTAAAGAGGCTTCCTAACAGAAAAAGGAGGGAGAAGATAAGCCCATGGAAGAATTTGCATTCATCAACTGACACTTAATGAAATTGTGAGGCTCTATAAATTCAAAGCATAATTTTCATCAAGAGAATTAAAAATAATTCAGAATTCTTTATGTGCCAAAAGATACTCATAGCTCTGCTTTTCACCTGAGGAATAACAGAAAGCTAATGTACTTCCTTGTCCTAGAAATAGGCCTGTGATAGTACATATGAAAATGGATACTCTGCAAACAGAAACATCAGTAGCACTTGCTTGTTTTGTATGAGACTGTGACTGCTCAGAGCCAAAGGATTTTTATGCTTCTTTCACTTACAAAACTGTTTCCTTCTATAGAGATGTGGTAGGTTGTGTCTGTTCTATAATTTGCACCTTTCTTGGGAAAGGTCATGTAACACTGAGTGGGTTTGCACCCCCTCAACCTAATTCCACTGTTGCCTTCCCAGTCACCAGCATATCACAAATCATACCATGTCTACTGACTATCACTTTCTTATTCAATCCTGCTTTTGGAAGAAAGACAAATGTACCGATAGCACGTTGTAGATCTGGAAATTTTCTTCTGATAATCTCAACTAACATGCTAGAGTTCAAATGGAATATTAAACTCAAGTCACTTTGGAGACACTGTAAAGATCATCCAACCTCCTTCCTCAGTGGGCAGACAAGCCAAACAAAAGTGGTGAATGACATCATCGGAGCTTATGCATATAGAGAGGAAACATATACCCAGGACAGCTACATAATATGCAGTGCAAAATAAAAATGTGGGCATCTGTGTTCAAAATGCAGGAAAAGTGCAGTTAAAAGTATTAACATGTAAAGGTGTTTTCTTTAAAAAAAATTTATTAGTGATAAAATGTAGTATGGGTAATTGTGGAACAAAAGTAACAAAATAACCAGAATATTATTTTTGGTGTTATTCTATTCAAACAAAAAATAGTAATACTTTATTAATGTGAAATCTTGATCGACTATAACAGTTTTCTTACGGCTTGATTTTCTGCAAATTCATTTATTAGGATATTATACTTTTAATAACTTTATTTTCTAAAACTTAGATGTAATTGACTAGAATATTTTATTTTCTTTATATTTGGCTGCGTTGGGTCTTCGTTGCTGTGTGTGGGCTTTCTCTAGTTGCGGTCAGCGGGGGTTACTCTTAGTTGCAGTGTGCATGCTTCTCATTATGGTGGCTTCTCTTGTTGCAGAGCACTGGCTCTAGGTGTGCAGGCTTCAGTAGTTGTGGCATGCAGGATCAGTAGTTGTGGCACGTGGCCTTAGTTGCTCTGTGGCATGTGGGCTCTTCCCCGACCAAGGCTTGAACCTGTGTCCCCTGCTTTGGCAGGCAGATTCTTAACCACTGCACCACTGGGGAAGTCCCTGACTAGAATATTATATTAGTTTCAGATTTACAAAATGATGATTCAATATTTGCATATTTTGAAAAATGATCACCACAATAAGTCTAGTTAACATGCATCATCATACATAGTTACAATTATTTTCTTGTGATGAAAACAGCTTCATTTTGAATTGATAAAATTGAAAGTAGTGTCAGACACTCTTGGAAAATTCAAGATCACAACTAATTTTTAAAATTAAAGTATAATTGACCTACAAAATTATATTAGTTTCAGGTGTACAACATAGTGATTCATTATTTCTGTAGATTATGCACGATACAAAATTATTACAATATTATTGATTGCATCCCTGGTGCTGTACATTATATCCCTGTGACTTATTTATTTATTTCCCATTAAGCTTTCCCCCCCAGTCTTGTTGAGATATAGTTTACATACAGTACTGTATAAGTTTAAGGTGTACAGCATAATGATTTGACTTAAATGCATCATGAAATGATTACCACAAGTTCAGTGAACATCCGTCGTCTCATATAGATATAAAATTAAATAAATAGAAAAAAATTGTTTCCTTTGTGATGAGAACTCTTAGAATTTACTCTCAACACCTGTCACATGTAACACACAGCAGTGTTAATTACATTTATCATGTTGTATGTCTCATCTCTAGTACTTATTTGTCTTATAACCAGATGTTTGTACGTTTTGACTCTCTTTCTCCAATTCCCCACCCACCCCCAACCTGTGATAACCACAGATCAGATCTCTTTTTCTATGAGTTTTTGTTTGTTTTTTCACTCTGACTTTTTTTTCACATCTTTATTGGAGTATAAATGCTTTACAATGTGATGTTAGTTTCTGCTGTATAACAAAGTGAATCAGCTATATGTATACATATATCTCCATATCCTCTCCCTCTTGAGCCTCCCTCCCACCCTCCCAACCTCCCTATTCCATCCCTCTAGGTTGTCACAAAGCATCGAGTTGATCTTCTTGGGCTATGCAGCAGCTTCCCACTAACCAACCATTTTACATTTGGTAGTGTATATATGTCAGTGCTACTCTCTCACTTCGTCCCAGCTTCCCCTTTCCCCCCCATGCCCTCAAGTCTGTTCTCTACGTCTGCATCTTTATTCCTGCCCTGCCACTAGATTCATCAGTACCACTTTTTAAATTTCCACATAAATGCGCTAGCATACGACATTTGTTTTTCTCTTTCTGACTTACTTCACTCTGTATGACAGACTCTAGGTCCATCCACCTCACTACAAATAACTCAATTTCATTTCTTTTTATGGCTGAGTAATATTCCACTGTATATATGTGCCACATCTTTATCCATTCATCTGTTGATGGACATTTAAGTTGCTTCCATGTCCTGGCTATTGTAAATAGTGCTGCAATGAACATTGTGGTACATGTATATTTTTGAATTATGGTTTTCTCATATACTGGGTATATGCCCAGTAGTGGGATTGCTGAGTCATATGGTAGTTCTATTTTTAGTTATTTAAGGAAATTCCACACTATTCTCCATAGTGGCTGTATCACTTTACATTCCCACCAACAGTGAAGGAGGGTTCCCTTTTCTCCATACCCTCTCCAGCATTTATTTTCTCCCATTCTTTTTTTTTTAACATCTTTATCAGGGTACAATTGCTTTACAATGGTGTGTTAGTTTCTGCTCTATAACAAAGTGAATCAGTTATATATATACATATGTTCCCATATGTCCTCCCTCTTGCGTCTCCCTCCCTCCCACTCT
>NW_020172792.1:365621-369759 GCF_003031525.2 Neophocaena asiaeorientalis asiaeorientalis | reverse complement strand
TTTTCTCCCATTCTGAGGATTGTCTTTTCATCTTGTTTATTGTTTCCTTTGCTGTGCAAAAGCTTTTAAGTTTCATTAGGTTCCATTTGTTTATTTTTGTTTTTATTTCCCTTACTCTAGGAGGTGGGTCGAAAATGATCTTGCTGTGATTTATGTCATAGAGTGTTCTGCCTATGTTTTTCTCTAAGAGTTTTATAATGTCTGGCCTTACATTTAGGTCTTTAATCCATTTTGAGTTTACTTTTGTGTGTGGTGTTAGGGTGTGTTCTAATTTCATTCTTTAACATGTATCTATCCATTTTTCCCAGCACCACTTATTGAAGAGGCTGTCTTTTCTCTGTTGTATATTCTTGCCTCCTTTGTCAAAGATATGGTGATCATATGTGTATGGGTTTATCTCTGGGCTTTCTAACCTGTTCCATTGATCTATATTTCTGTTTTTGTGTCAGTACCATGCTGTCTTGATTACTGTAGCTTTGTAGTACAGTTTGAAGTCAGGGAGCCTGATTCCTCCAGCTCCATTTTTGTTTCTCAAGATTGCTTTGGCTATTCGGGGTCTTTTGTGTTTCCACACAAATTGTAAAATTTCTTGTTCTAGTTCTGTGAAAAATGCCATTGGTAATTTGATAGGGATTGCATTGAATGTGTAGATTGCTTTGGGTAGTAGAGTCATTTTCACAATATTGATTCTTCCAATCCAGGAGCATGGTATATCTCTCCATCTGTTTATGTTATCTTTGATTTCTTTCATCATTGTTTTATAGTTTTCTGAGTACAGGTCTTTTGCCTCTTGTACCTCCAAGGTAGGTTTATTCCTAGGTATTTTACTCTTTTTGTTGCGATGGTAAATGGGATTGTTTCCTTAATTTCTCTTTCTGATCTTTCATTGTTAGTGTTAGGAATGCAAGAGATTTCTGTGCATTAATTTTGTATACTGCAAACTTACCAAATTCATTGATTAGTTCTGGTGGCATCTTTAGGATTTTCTATGTATAGTGTCATGTCATTGGCAGTGACAGTTTTACTTCTTCTTTTCCAGTTTCTATTCTTTATTTCTTTTTCTTCTCTGATTGCTGTGGTTAGGACTTCCAATATTATGTTGAATAATAGTGGCAAGAGTCGACATCCTTGTCTTCTTCCTGATCTTAGAGGAAATGCTTTCAGTTTTTCACCATTGAGAATGATGTTTCCTGTGGGTTTGTTGTATATGGCTTTCATTATGTTGATGTAGGTTCCCTCTATGCCCACTTTCTGGAGACTTTTTATCATAAATCGGTGTTGAATTTTGTTAAAAGCTTTTCCTGCATCTATTGAGATGATCATATGGTTTTTATTCATTAATTTGTTAATATGGTGTATCACATTGATTGTTTTGCATGTATTGAAGAATCCTTGCATTCCTGGGGTAAATCCCACTTGATCATGGTTTATGTTCCTTTTAATGTGTTGTTGGATTCTGTTTGCTGGTATTTTGTTGAGGCTTTTTGCGTCTATGTTCAT
Source organism: Neophocaena asiaeorientalis asiaeorientalis (assembly GCF_003031525.2). Classification (NCBI taxonomy): domain Eukaryota; kingdom Metazoa; phylum Chordata; class Mammalia; order Artiodactyla; family Phocoenidae; genus Neophocaena; species Neophocaena asiaeorientalis. The sequence continues at coordinate 368,259 of NW_020172792.1, read as the reverse complement.
CAGTGATATTGGTCTATAAATTTCTTTTTTCGCGATATCTTTGACTGATTTTGGTATCAGGGTGATGGTGGCCTCATAAAATGATTTTGGGAGTGTTCCTCCCTTTGCAATTTTTTGGAAGAGTTTGAGAAGGATAAGTGTTAACTCTTCTCTAAATGTTTGATAGAATTCACCTGAGAAGCCATCTGGTCCTGGACTTTTTTTGTTGGAAGATTTTAAATTACATTTTCAATTTCGTTACCTGTGATTGGTCTGTTTACATTTTCTACTTCTTCCTCTTTCAATCTTGGAAGGTTGTACTTTTCCAAGAATTTGTCCATTTCTCCTTGGTGGTCTATTTTATTGGCATATAGTTGCTCGTAGTAGTCTCTTATGATCTTTTGTATTTATGCAGTGTCAGTTGTGATTTCTCCATTTTCATTTCTAATTTTATTGATTTGTGTCTTCTTCCTTTTTTTTCTTGATGAGTCTGGCTAATGGTTTATCTTTTTTTTTTATCTTCTCAAAGAACCAGGTTTTAGTTTTATTGATCTTTGCTATCATTTCTTTCATTTCTTTTTCGTTTATTTCTGATCTGATCTTTATGATTTCTTTCCTTCTGCTAACTCTGGGTTTTCTTTGTTTTTCTTTATGTAGTTGTTTTAGGGGTAAATTTAGATTGTTTATTTGAGATTTTTCTTGTTTCTTGAGGTGAACTTGAATTGCTATGAAATTCCCTCTTAGAACTGCTTTTGCTGCATCCCATAGCTTTTGGATCATCATGTTTTCGCTGGCATTTGTTTTGGAGTATTTTTAAATTTCTTGATTTCTTCATTGATCTTTTGGTTATTTAGGAGTGCAATATTTAGCCTCCATGTGTTTGTATTTTTTACAGTTTTTTTTTCTTGTAATTGATATCTAGTCTCATAGCGTTGTGGTCAGAAAAGATGCTTGATATGATTTCAGTTTTCTTAAATTTTCTGAGGTTTGACTTGTGACCCAGGATGTGATCTATTCTGGAGAACATTCCATGTGCACTTGAGAAGAAAGTGTATTCTTCTGCTTTCTTGTGTCCCTAGGTCTGAAGTGGGTCTCTTGTAGACAGCATATATAAGGGTCTTGTTTTTGTATCCATTCAGCCAGTCTGTATCTTTTGGTTGGAGCATTTAATCCATTTACATTCACGGTGATTATCAATATGTATGTTCCTGCTATCAGTTTCTTAATTGATTTGGGTTTGTTTTTTCTTCTCTTGTGTTTCCTGCTTAAATAAGTTCCTTTAGCATTTGTTATAAAGCTGGTTTGGTGGTGCTGAATTCTCATAGCTTTTGCTTGTCTGTAAAGCTTTTGATTTCACCTTTGAATCTGAATGAGATCCTTGCTGGGTAGAGTAATCTTGGTTGTAGGTTTTTCCCTTCATCACTGTAAATATGTCATGCCACTCCCTTCTGGCTTGCAGAGTTTCTGCTGAAAGATCAGCTGTTAACCTTATGGGGATTCCCTTGTATGTTATTTGTTACTTTTTCCTTGCTGCTTTTAAACCTCCCCCAGGTTTATACTGTATGGGAGTCTCTGCACTTCCTGGACTTGACTATTTCCTTTCCCATGTTAGGGAAGTTTTTGACTATAATCTCTTCAAATATTTTCTCACACTCTTTCTTTTTCTCTTCTTCTTCTGGGACCCCTATAATAAGAATGTTTGTGTGTTTAATGTTGTCCCAGAGGTATCTGAGACTGTCCTCAATTCTTTTCATTCATTTTTCTTTATTCTGCTCCCTGGCAGGTATTTCCACCATTTTATCTTTTAGCTCAGTTCTCCATTCTTCTGCTTCAGTTATTGATTCCTTCTAGAGTATTTTTAATTTCAGTTATTGTGTTGTTCATCACTCTTTGTTTGCTCTTTAGTTCTTCTAGATCCTTGTTAAACATTTCTTGTTTTTTCTGTGTTCTGTTCTGAGATTTTGGGTCATCTTTACTATCAATACTCTGAATTATTTTCCACGTAGGTTTCCTATTTCATCTTCATTTATTTGGTCTTGTAGGTTTTGACCTTGCTCTTTCATCTGTAACACATTATTTTGTCGTTTCATTTTTTTTTTTTCAATGGGTGGGGCTGTATTCCTGTCTTACTGGTTGTTTGTCCTGAGGCATCCAGCACTGGAGTTTGCAGGCAGTTGGGTAGATCTAGATCTTGGTGCTGAGATGAGGACCTCCAGGAGGCCTCACTCCAATTCATATTCCCTGTTGTCTGAGGTTCTCTGTTAGTCCATCCGTTTGGATTTGGTGCTCTCTCTACAGGAGCTTGGGCCTGACGTCTGGCCTGGGAACCAAGATTCCTACCAGCTACGTGGTGCTGCAAAAGAAAAAAAGGAGCAGTACAATAACAAAAATGAAAAAATAAAATAAGAAAGATAAATATATCAGGAAAAATAAATATATAATTGAGAAAACTGCAACAAGGTAAAACAAAACCACACAGAAAAAAAAAAAAAAAGCAGAGGTGGATGAACCAAAATAAGTAGAAAAATAACACTGTATAAAGAATAAAATAAAATTAGAAAAATAAAAGATTTACTAGAAAAATAAAAGTATAAATGAATCAACAACAAGGTAAAAAAGAACCCCAATCTAAAAGAAGAAGGAAAAAACACAAGGTCTT
>NW_020172792.1:306652-365133 GCF_003031525.2 Neophocaena asiaeorientalis asiaeorientalis | reverse complement strand
GAACGTGGGGCAGGGCCTAGCCTCAGGACCCATGCAGCTGGACAAGGCCTTGGGGGTGGGGCCTAGGCGGGGTGACGTTCAAGCGTTGGGCAGGGCCTCTGCTTAAGACCTGCCAGGAAGAGGGGAGGCAGCATGTGTGGAATGTGGATTTTGAAATTTGGAGGTAAGGCCCTGGGTGAGGGTGTGTGGATGTGGTTTAGGCCCAGTGCAGTTGGAGGGGGTCTCAGGGGGTCCCCGAGTGTAGAGATAGGGCCATGGGTGGGGGTGTAGGGGCAGGGCTTGGGCCCTGCATGGTAGGAGGGAGGCTCCCAGTGCAGAGGATTAGGCCCAGGAGCCCAACAGGTTCCTAGTGTCTAAGTGGACAGGAAAAATGCTGGCTGTGTTCCCTTCTGTTCCTCCAGGCCCACTCCCAGGTTCTCCCCCAGGATCTCCCCCATCCCTGCTGGACCTCTAACTGTGGGTGGTCCCACTGTGTGTAGGAACTCCTCTCCTCCCCCAGCCACCCCTCGGGGTGCCAGTCCCTAGGTTCAGCATTTACTTTTTCTCCTTCTTCCCTCCCTCCCACTCCCTCAGGACCTGTGCAGCTGAAGGGGACCTCAATGGGCAGAGGATCAGGCCCAGGATCTCAGCAGGCTCCTGGGAGCCCAAGTGGGCAGGGAAAACCTGGCCACACTTCCTTCTGATCCTTTGTCCCCCAATTTCCCCTTTCGGGTATGGGATCCTTTCCCCTCCCCCAATCGCCCCTCAGGGCTGCCGGTCCCATCCCACCTCCACTTCTCCCTCCTCACTCCCCTCCATGTCCCATGTCCTACCTCATTGCTGGGGACTCCTCCCATCCCCTCAAATGTCCATGGTCCCCCACCAGTGCCTGGTAGGTGCCCCTGTTGTGCAGAGACGCGTCCTCCTATTCTGCCATCTTGACTCCGCCCACCCATTTGTTTGTTTTTGAAGTGTAATTGACCTAGGACACTGTGTTAGTTCCTATTACATGACATAGTGATTTGCTATTTCTATACATTTCAAAATAATCATCGTTAAGTCTAGTTACCATCTGTCACCATACAAAATATTACATTATTACTGACTATATTTCCCACTCTGTACATTTCACACCTGTGACTCATTTAGTTTGCTACTGGAAGTTTGCACTTCTTAATCTCCCTCACCTGTTTCTCTCATCCCCACACAACCCTCCCCTCTGGCAAGCATCTGTTTATTCTCTGCATTTATAATTCTATTTCTGTTATGTTTGTTTTGGTTTTTAGATTCCACATATAAGTAAAATAATACAGTATTTGTCTTTCTGCGTCTGACTTATTTCACTTCACACAATACCCTCTATGTTAATCCATGTTGTCACAAATAGCAAGATTCCATTCTTTTTTATGGCTGAGTAATAATCCATTTTATGTATGTATATAAACATATATATTGGTTGCTTTCATATCTTTACTATTGTAAATAATGTTGCAATGAACATACGGGTGCATATATTTTTTCAAATGAGTGTTTTCATTTTCTTCAGATTAATACTAGGAGTTGAATTGTAGATGGTACTGTAGTTCTATTTTTAATTTTTTGAGAACCCTTTATAATGTTTTCTATAGTGACTGCACCAGTTTATATTCCCACTAAGAGTGAAGTAGTGTTTCCTTTTCTCCACATCCTTGCTGCCAACACTTATTTGTTGTCTTTTTGTTAATAGCCATTCTGACAGGTATGAGGTGATATCTCAGTGTGGTTTTGATTTGCATTTCCCTGATGATTAGTGATGTTGAACATCTTTTCATGTGCCTGTTGGCCATCTGTATGTCTTCTTATGGAAAATGTCTATTCAGGTCCTCAGCCCATTTTTTAATTGGGTTGTTTGTTTTTTTGATGTTGAACTATATGAGTTTTTGGCATAGTTTGAATATTAACCCTTTAACAGATATATCATTTGCAAATCTCTTCTCCCATTCAGGAGGGGGCCTTTTCATTTTATTGTTTCCATTGCTGTATAAAAGCTTTTTAGTTTGATGTATTCCCATTTGTTTACTTTTTTGTTTATTTCCCTTGTCTAAGGAGACATATAAAAAAATATTGCTAACACCAATGTCAACGTGTACTGCCTATGTTTTCTCCTAGAAGTTTTATGGTTTCAGGTCTTACATTTAAGTCTTTAATCTATTTTGAGTTTATTTTTGTGTGTTGTGTGATAGAGTAGTCTGGTTAGATTCTGTTACATGTAGCTGTCCAGTTTTCCCAATACCATTTATTAAAGAGGCTTTTCTTCCCCATTGCATATTCTTGCTTCCTGTGTTGTAGACTAATTGCCCATATAAGAGTGAGTTGTTTTCTGGGCTGTCTACTCTGTTCCATTGATCTATATCACTCTTTTTGTGCCAGTACCATACTGTTTTGATTACTGTAGCTTGTAGTATAGTTTGAAGTCAGGGAGCGTGATAGCTCCAGCTTTGTTTTCCTTTCTCAAGATTGGCTATTCGGGGTCTTTTGTGTTCCCTACAAAGCTTAGGATTATCTGTTCTAATTCGATAAAAAAAAAAATGCCATTGGTATTTTGATAGGGATTGCACTAAGTTTGTAGATCGCCTTGGTAGAATGGTCATTTTAGTAAAATTAATTATTCCAATCCATGAGCACAGAATATCATTCCATGTCTTTTGTCTTATTCAATTTCTTTCATTAATGTCTTGTAGTTTTTAATATACAGGGGTTTCACCTCTCTGGTTAAATATATTGGTAGAATTTTTATTTTTTTTGATGCAATTGTAAATTGGATTGTTTTCTTACTTTCTCTTTCTGATAGTTCATTATTAGTGTGCAGAAACACAACAGTTTTTTGGTGTATTGATTTTGTATCCTACAACTTTAATGAATTTGTTTATTAGTTCTTACTGTTTTTTGATGGAGTCTTTAGGATTTTCTATATATAATATCATGTCCTCTGCAAATAAAGAGTATTTATTGCAGAGTATTATTGCAGAGAATAAAGAGAAGTAAAGTGACACTTTACTTCTTCCTTTCCAATTCGGATGCCTTTTATTTCTTTTTATTCTCTGATTGCTGTGTCTAGGACTTCCAATACTGTGTTGAAAAAAGTAGCAAGAGTGGAAATCTTTGTCTTGTTCCTGATTTTACAAGAAATGCTTTCAGTGTTTGCTGTTGAGTACAATGTTAGCTGTGGGCTTGTCATATATGGCCTTTACTATATTGAGGTATGTTACCTCTATACTCACTTTGCTGAGAGTTTTTATCACAAATGGATGTTGAATTTTGTCAAAAGCTTTTTTCTGCATCTATTATGATCACATGATTTTTATTCTTCAATTTGTTAATGTGGTGTATCATATTGATTGATTTGTACATGTTGAACCATCCTGTATCCCTGGAATAAATCCCACTTGATTATGAGGTAAGATCATTTTAATGTATTGTTGAATTTTGTTTGCTAATATTTTCTTAAGGATTTTTGTATCTAAGTTCACCAGTGATATTAACCTGTAATAGAATCTTTTTATAGTGTCTTTGTCTGGTTTTGGTATCAGAGTGATCCTGGACTCACAAAAAGGGTTTGGAAGTATTCCTTTGTCTTTAATTTTTTGGAATAGTTTGACAAGGATAGTTATAAACTCTAAATGTTTGGTAGAATTCACCAGTGAAGACTTCTGGTCATGGACTTCTGTTTGTTGGGAGGTTTTTTTTTTAATTAAAAAAAAATATTTATTTATTTATTTAATTACTGATTCAATTTCATTGCTGCTAATTGGTCTGGTCAGATTTTGTATTTCATCCAGATGCAGTCTTGGGAGATTATATGTTTCTAGGAATTTATCCATTTCTTCTAGGTTGTCCATTTTATTGGCATATAATTGTTCATAATAATTTTCTATGATCTCTGTATTTCCTTGGTGTCAGTTGTAACTTTTCTTTTAATTTCAGATTTTATTTATTTGGACCATGTCTCTTTTTTTCCTTGATGAGTTGGGCTAAAGGTTTATCAGTTGTGTTTATCAAAAGCACAGAACCAGCTCTTAGTTTCATTCATTTTTCTTTTTTTTTTTTTTTTTTAGTCTCTATTTCACTTATTTCTGCTCAGATCTTTATGATTTCTTTTCTTCTACTCACCTTTCGTTTTGTTTATTCTTCTTTTTCTAGTTCCTTTAGGTGTAAGGTTAGGTTGTTTATTTGAGATTTCTCTTGTTTCCTGGGGTGGGCTTGTATCACTATAAGCTTCCCTCTAAGAAAAGTTTTCGCTGTGTCCCATAGATTTGTGATCATTATTTTTCTTTTTTCATTTGTGCTGAGGTTTATAAAAATTCTTTCTTTGATTTCTTCAGTGACCCATTGTTTGTTTAGTAGCATATTGCTTAGCCTACATGTGTTTGTGTTATTTTGCATTTTTTTCTTTGTAGTTGATTTCTTGTCTCATACCATTGTTATAAAAAATGGTTGACATGATTTTAATTTTCTTATATTTCACTGAGAGTTGTTTTGTTGTCTAGCATGTGATCTCTCTCTCTCTCTTTTTTTTTTTTTGCATGTGATCTCTCTTGAAGAATGTTCTATGTGCACTTGAAAATAATGTGTATTCTGCTGCTTTTGGATGGAATGTATCTATTTGGCTATTTGAATATCTATATTAAGTCTATTTGGTCTAATTTGTCTCTTAAGGCCAGTGTTTCCTTATTGATTTTCTGTCTGGATGATCTGTCCGTTGGTGTAAGTGGGGTGTTAAAGTCCCCTACTATCATTGTGTTACTGTCAATTTCTCCCTTTATATCTGTTAATATTTGCTTTATGTATTTAGATGCTCCTATGTTGGGTGCATATATATTTACAATTGCTATATCATCTTCCTGGATTGAACCCTTGATCGTTATGTAACGTCCTTCTTTGTTTCTCATTACAGTTTTTGTTTTAAAGTCTATTTTGTCTGAAACAAGAGTTACCACCCCAGGTTTCTTTTCATTTCCACTTCCATGGAATATCTTTTTCCATTCCCTCACTCTCAGTTTGCATGTATCTTTAGGTCTGAAGTGAGTCTCTTGTAGGCAGCATATATATGGGTCTTTTTTAAAGTATCCAAACAGCCACTTTATGTCTTTTGATTGGAGCATTAAGTCCATTTACATTTAAATTAATTATTGATAAGTATGTATTTATTGCCAGTTTGTTCATAGTTTTGGATTTTTTTTTTATAGATCCTTTTTTCCCTTTCTTCTTCTTTTGCTCTCTTACCCTGTGACTTGATGACGATCTTAAGTGTTATGTTTAGATTCCTTTCTCTTCATTGTGTGTGTATCTTCGCTTAAGTTCAAATGCATTCTAACAATCCTGCATTTTTACATCATATTTTACATCTTTTTTGTGTATGTATCCTTAACTGCTTACTGTGGATGTAGATGATTTTACTACTTTTGTATTTTAACCTTCCTACTAGCTTTGTAAGTGGTTGATCTACTACCTACTGTATATTTGCCTTTACCAATGTAATTTTTATATTTCTAGTTGTGGTCTTTTATGATTATGAAGTCCCTTCAACATTTCTTGTAAAGCTGCTTTCATGGTGCTGAACTTTTTTAGCTTGTGTGTGTCTGTAAAAACTTTTGCTCTTTGCTTCACACCCGAATGATGGCCTTGCTGGGTAGAATATTCTTGGTTGTAGGTTTTTCCCTTTTATCGTTTGAAATATACCATGTCACTCCTTTCTGGCCTGCAGAGTTTCTGCTTAAAAGTCAACTGATAGCCTTAAGGGAGTTCCCTTGTACTGTAATTTTTTGCTTTTCCCCTGCTGCTTTTAATGTTCTCCCTTATTTTAATTTTTGCCATTTTAATTACAATGTGTCTTGTTGTGGATCTCTTTGAGTTCATCTTGTTTGAGCATTTCTTTCCTTCTTGGATCTGCATGTCTGTTTCCTGTCCCATGTTAGGGGATGTTTTCAGTTATTATTGCTTCAAGTAAGTTCTCTGTCCCTTTTTCTCTTTTTTCTTTTTCTGGACCCCATAATGCAGATGTTAGATGTTTCTTGATGTGTCCTCATTTTTAAAAATTCTTTTTTCTTTTTCCTCTTCAGCTTGAGTGATTTCTACTACTTTGTCTTCCAGTTTTCTGATCCATTCTTCTGTATCATCTAATCTGCTGTTGATTCCTTCTAGTGTATTTTAAAATTTCAGTTATGGTATTCTTCAGCTGTGTTTGGTTCTTCTTTATATTTTGTATTTCTTTGTTAAACTTCTCATTGTGTTCATCTATTCTTCTCCCGAAGTCTTTTAGCATTTTATGGTCATTACCTTGAACTCTTTATTGGACAGATTGCTTATCTCCACTTTGCTTAGTTTTTCTTTTGGGGTTTTATCTTGTTCCTTTGTTTGGAACATATTCTTTTGTTTCCTCATTTTGCTTAATTCTCCATGTTTATTTGTATGTATTAGGTAGATTTGTTACATTTCCTGATCTTGGATAAATGGACTCATATAGGAGACAACTTATGTAGCTCAGCACATCTCTCCTTCCTGGTCACCAGAGCTATATGATCTAGGGGTATTCCCTTTGCGGGCTGTGTGGATCTTCCTTTTGTGGCAAAGCTGGCTACTGTGGGCATGCTGGTAGGTGAGGCTGGTCTATGTTCTTGTTGGCTGCCTGGCCATGCCTCATCTTGAGGTTGAAAGCCATTGGTAGGCAAGGCCACTAGCTGAGGTGTGCTGGTGCTAGTGTTGATCCACTGTTTGGTGGGCCCAGGTCCTGGGGCAGTTGAGTGCTGGGTCAGGGGAGCAACTAAGCCCCTGAGCCTGGAGGTTCCAGGGCTGTGGAGCAGCTAAGCCCATGCGCCTGGAAGTTCCAGGGCTAGTTCTGGCCCAGTTATAATTGGGTTGTGTCCTGTAATGGCTGGATGTGGGTCCGGCAGTCCCAGGCCTGGTGCAGTTTGTCTGGTGGGCAGGACTGTGTCTCAGCACAAATAGTCCAGAGGGAGGACTCCAAAATGGCACTTACCAACACCAGTGTCCTCATGGTAGATAAAGCTCCTCAACATGGCTGCTGCCAGTGTCTATGTCTCCAGGGGGAGTTCCAGTGGCCTCCTGTTGTTCTGGGAGTCTCTATAAGATCAGTAGTTGGATCTGATCCAGGCTCCTTTCAAGTTACTGCCTCTGTGCTGGGACTCTGAGTGTGTGAGATGCCATATGTGACTTTTAAGGGTGTAGTATCTGTTTCCTATAGCCCTCTGGCTCTCTTGTACACAAGCACTACTGTCCTTCAAAGCCAAATGTCCTGGGGACTCATCTCCTGGTGCAGGACCCCCACACTGGGGAGCCTGATGTGGGGCTTGGACCTCTTGCTCCTTGGGGAGAACATCTGCAATTTTGATTATCCTCTCATTTGGTGGTCACCTACCAGGGTGTGTGGGTCCTGACTATACTGTGTCAAGGGATGTGAATCTTGACTATACTACGTCTCTGCCTCTCCAACCTGTCTCATTGTGGTTCCTTCTTTTCTGCTAGGCTTCAGGTCATTCTCATCGAAAGTTGCTTTGTAAAAGTTGTAATTTTGGTGAGCCTGTGGGAGGAGGTGAGCTCAGGGTCTTCCTACTCTACCATCTTGGTCACTCCCCTGAAAAGTTTCAGACTTTAGTGTGCCACTTTAACAATATAGATTATATCTAACACCATTATACTTTGGAGTCAGGCTGCTGGGTTTCAAATGATGACTTCACTCTGTGACTTTGCAATTGGCACTTGAGTTCCCAGACCCTCAGTTTTGTCCCCTGTCAAATTAGGATAATAATACTTACTTGAGAGGCTTGTGTGTAGATTAGATAAAATAATTCATGTAAGGGGCTTAGCACTATATCTGGCACATTAAGAAAGAACTGAGTAGGCACTTCCCTAGTGGCACAGTGGTCAGGAATCCACCTGCCAATGCAGGGGACACAGCTTTGATCCCTGGTCCGGGAAGATCCCACATGCTGTGGAGCAACTAAGCCCGTGCACCACAATTACTGAGCCTGTGTTCTAGAGCCCTTGAGCCACAAATACTGAGCCCGCATGCCAGAGCTACTGAAGCCCGCACGCCTAGAGCCTGTGCTCAGCAGCAAGAGAAACCACTGCAATGAGAAGCCTGTGCACCGCAATGAAGAGTAGCCCCTGCTTGCTGCAGCTAGAGGAAGACCGTGTGCAGCAAGAAGAGCAAACACAGCCAAAAATAAGAAAAGAAAAAAAATTTATAAAAAAGATAAAGAACTGAGTAAGCAAATGCAAAGAAAACAGAAAAAGTATTTTCTCATTAGAGACAGGAGAAAGAATAGGACAATATGTTTCCATGTGCAAGTAAAATACAGTACATTTGGACAAAAAGTTTTGAGAGAAAATGTCAAAAATTTGCAAAATAAAAATAGAAAAAGAAAACCTAGAAAATAAGCAGAGAAATTCCTCACTTGCCTGATCCTGTTTATCTTTTCTCTGTCCTTCTTTCTGTTAGAGAAATTCAAATGCAGTTGGTAATGAAGCCAGTCACAAGTAGACAATAGTTTTTGTACCCATTTGTCTGCTTTCCAAAATGTGTTTAAAATTTAAAAACTTTTTTACATCTTTTTAAATAAAAAAATTAAAATGTTATTATTGAAAATTTTTAATACTTGAACTTCAATTCTTTATTGTAAGGTAGGTTTCTTACGGTTCCTATGGTATCCTAATAATATAATATATGGAAACATAAAATATATTTAAAGCATAAAATGCTTCATCATCTTTATGAATGAGAAGAAATGATGTAAAGAAAGGTAGATAATCCACAGCATGAGGGCAAGTTCCCTTGTACAGATATGAAGATTAATCTGCTAAAAGAAGGGTCAATAGTAGCAAATGATGAGCCAAATGGAAGTAATTTTGATAAATTTGCAGCGAATGAGAAAGACCCCCTTCCAGTGTAGTGTTTGATGATATTCTTTTCTCCTTTTCAGAAAAGCAAACAGAATTTATAGTTGATTTCCATTTTCTCACTTGTTTTCTTCATTTCTACTGAAAACGTTCATTCTTTAATCAAGCAGCTGCCGCACTGCTAGCTGGCTTCCAGACCGAGCTACTCCAGACGCAGCCTGCACCCCCTTGCCGGGGTCTGCAGAGCACCTTCATGCCCGTTAGGACACAGCGGATGCCTTGTAAGTCACTTGGCTGCCCCTGCTCCCGCTACGTGCCAATTAGTCTGCAGGCTGCTCTTTCTCTGCAGCCTTCGAACTGCACTCCTATCTCAGGGGTGTCTCAGGAACCACGTGACTGAGACGCAAAATGATGCTGATGCCCAGTGTTTGTCATTAACCTGGACTTCAAATGGCCTTGGCAAAATCTACCTTTAGAAAATTATTTTCAGATAAAGAAATATAAAAGGTAAATATTTTACAAAATGAAGAAGGAAACAGTTTTATGTTGTGACATAAGGGGAGATTATAAAGGATTTTTTAAAGACAAACAAGTTTCTATGAGTTCTAAATGCTGCATTAGCACTATGGTTTTTTCTCTCTAACTTAATGGAACTGTTCTGCATTATCCTTCTTGTTCTAATACCAACAATTTAAATGCAATGCTCTAGGATCTTAGTGTTATTGGTTTAGCTCAAGATGTAAACTGCAAATGGCACCATATTTCTAACATTGCTATAATGAAGTGAGGAGGATTGAACAGTTGGAGCAGACATGGGGGATAGTCAGGGATTTGGGGCCTGGAGGCAGAACTTTAAAGAGCTGCTGGCGTTCTGAATGTGCTCAAAATGCTCTGAGTCACTTTACGAACAGTCCTGTTTCAGCCGGCTCGTGTCTCGGAAGATTTTCTTGAGAGCCACTCACTAGCAGAACATGGATTTCCCCTCAAACAAATCCCACCTGGAAGAGAATCCCCCCCATTAACCAGCCTGCCGTCTCGGAGCAGTCATCTTACATCAAGTGGAACAACTGCCAGCCCTACTGTGGGACGTACAAGACACTTTTAAGTAAAGGCGCATATTAAACACTCAGGTATCCAGATACATTAACGTCTCAAAGTTAATTCCCAACACGTGCCCATGAGAATTATTCTTATTTCCTCTTATTAACTAAGGGGCCCTTTCCAAGGCCCCAAACCTCAATGGGGACCAGAACTAACACTCGGGCTGCCAGATGCTGAACAGGATGTCTTCCTGATTCACAAAAAGAACAGAGAAAACATTGCTGGAAACATTGCTCACCCTTGAGCAGCCTGATGAGTAGTGCCATCCAGGTGTGATACTATTTCTCTTTCCACACCCCACCCCCATTAGCCACTTTTCCCACTGTGTAAAGAAAGGCACATTTATCTTGAATGTAAAAATGACCCCCTACCTTGATGGCTAGAATCCTCCCAGAGTGACAGACAAACATGCCGTTCAAAATATTGGTGCTGTCTGGTCAGAGTGAAGTAATGGGGACCAGATTTATCTTCCACCTGCAATAACTCCCAAAAGGCAAAATACATGAAACAACAGTTTTCAAAACACTGGACATCAGGCAGTGAAGGGCGGTGATCTCTGAAAGATGGGAAACAGAAAAGGTGAGCCCTCCATTGCTCCAGCTTATTGCCTAAAATAGTTTCTAGGCTGTGGTGCAGGGAGGGGTAACTGAGGCAGATTTCTTGAGTTGAGGAGATAGAGCTGAGTATCCAGAGAAACCAAGGCAGCTGGAGTTCATAGGCAGAGCACTAGAGAGGAGAGAGTTTCACAGAGAGAAAAACCTGGGGAGCTACATCCCCCTAAAGTATTTAGCACATGTGTGAGGAAAAGAAAGAGAAACCTCTTCCTCTCGAGATTTGGGAAAGAACCATCAAGAGAATTAGAGGGAACACTGACTCGTTCTCATGCAGGACTGGGAACAATGTCTGTTCCCACCAGCCAGACTGGAAAAACTCATAATTCATGGGGCCTTGGGTAAAGTACTCAGGAAGATCTTGCCTCAGCAAGAGGAATAATTAGCCTAGACTAGGCAGACCTAGTTCCAGATCTGCCTAACAAATCATAAAAGTAAGTTACTTGGAATAGTTTTCTCCCTTTGGGTCTTAACTGCATAGTAGAACAAAGCTCAAGGCAAGCAATAGGAATACAAAAATTTCCATGACCCAGCAAGGTGACATTCAGGATGTCTGGCATCCAGGTATGCATGTCTGGTACCAGGTATGCAAAGAAGCAAGAAAACACACCCATAATGAGAGACTAATTAAAGGAAAGCAACCCAGAACTGACCCTGAAGTTAGAATTAGCAGAGGAGGATATTAAAACACTTATCTATCAAAAGCTTGTACAGAATGTTCCTAGCAACTTTATTCATAATAGCTAAGACTAGAAGCAGTCCAACTGTCCATTAACAGGAATATGGATAAACAGACTACATAGCAATAAAAAGAATCATTCTCTAAGAGATACGACAGCACTAATGAATCTCAAGAACATTTTTCTGTGTGAAAAAATGCCAAGCGTAAAAAGTACCATCATACCATATGATGATTCCACTTATTTGAAAGATTCGAATAGGTAAAATTAACCTATGATGATAGAAATCAGATCAGTGTTTGCTTCTGTGATGGAGGGATCAACTGAGAAAGAAGACAGGGAACTTTTTAGTAATAAAATGTTCTCTACAGTGATAGTGGTGTGAGTTATAGGAGTGTAGGTACTGTAAAAATTGATCAAACTTCACAAACTGTGCATTTCATGCAATAAAAGTTTGTGTTAAAATGTTTTTCTTTTTTAAATAGTGTTTGTTTATTTTTACTTGTTGACAGTTTTGCTTTATTTATTTTATTTATGGCTGTGTTGGGTCTTCGTTTCTCTGCGAGGGCTTTCTCTAGTTGTGGCAAGCGGGGGCCACTCTTCATCGCGGTGCGCAGGCCTCTCACTATCGCGGCCTCTCTTGTTGCAGAGCACAGGCTCCAGACGCGCAGGCTCAGTAATTGTGGCTCACGGGCCCAGTTGCTCCGCGGCATGTGGGATCTTCCCAGACCAGGGCTCGAACCCGTGTCCCCTGCATTGGCAGGCAGATTCCCAACCACTGTGCCACCAGGGAAGCCCTGTGTTAAAATTTTTAATAATCCAAAAGAAAAACACGCACTCCATTTTTAAGAGCAAATCAAATGGCCAATGACAAACAATTGAAAATATGCTTAGTGTTATTGGGATTCAGGAAAAAAATAAGTTAGGTCCACAGTGGGATACCATTTTGTACCTATCAAATTGGTGCTATTCAAAAATTTGACAGTATTTGACACAATTTGATCACATCTCTGTTGATGCCAAATATATTGATACAACCACCTTGGGAACTATTTTGACTTAACTGGTAATGTTGAAGAAATGAACTCCCCATGCCCTGAAATGCCACTCGTGGAAGATTTCCCAAAAAAGTCTTGAGCATCAGAGACTTGCAAATTTATTTTTGACAGTATTTTCTGTGATAGCAAAAAAACTGGAGAGCTGAACGTTTAGTTAAAGGATTATAGATAAATAGTGGGCTAGCTATACATTTTTTGAGTACTACATTCATATGGAAGTGGAATTCAATGAATTTAAGCTACACAAATAACACTGGTGAATTGCAAGGGTATAACGCTGAGAAAAGCAGCAGTGAGAAAAGCAGTCTCCAAAGGATACTTGCTGTATGATTCCATCTATACAGATTTCAAAAACATGCAGAACTAAACTATATGTTGTTTAGAGGTACAAACACATAGTAAAACAATAAGAACAAGAAAGAGAATAATTAACACAATTCTAAACCATGGTATTTGAGAAGGGAGTAGGATTGAGGAAGGGTACACAATACAAAGGTGTTCATTGTATTGTCATTTTGTTTAAAATTTATTTTATTGAAGTATAGTTGATTTACAATGCTGTGTTAATTTCTGCTGTATTGGAAAGTGATACAGTTATATATATATATGTTCTTTTTCATTATGGTTTATCACAGGATATTGAATATAGTTCCCTGTGCTATACAATAGGACCTTGTTGTTTATCCATTCTCTATATAATAGTCTTCATCTGCTAATCCCAAACTCCCAATCTATCCCTCCCTCACTCCCCTTCCCCTTGGCAACCAAAAGTCTGTTCTCTATGCCTATGAGTCTCTTTCTGTTTCATAGATAAGTTCATTTGTGTCATATTTTAGATTCCACATATAAGTAATATCATATGGTATTTGTCTTTCTCTTTCTGACTTACTTTACATAGTGTGATAATCTCTAGGTCCATCCATGTTGCTGCAAATGGCATTATTTCATTCTTGTGGCTGAGTAGTATTTCTTTGTGTATATGTACCACATCTTCTTTATCCATTCAACTGTCGATGGACATTTAGGTTGTTTCCATGTCTTGGCTATTGTGAATAGGGCTGCTATGAACATAGGGGTGCATGTATCTTTTTGAATTATAGTTTTGTCTGGATATATGCCCAGGAGTGGAATTGCTGGATCATATGGTAATTCCATTTTTGGTTTTTTGAGGAACCTCCATACTGTTTTCCATAGTTGCTGCACCAACTTACATTCCCACCAACATTGTAGGAGGGTACCCTTTTCTCCACACCCTCTCCAGTATTTGTTATTTGTAGACATTTTAATGATGGCCATTCTGACCAGTGTGAGGTGGTACCTCACTGTAGTTTTGATTTCCATTTCTCTAATAATTAGTGATGTTGAGCATTTTTTCATGTGCTTATTGGCCATCTTATTATTGTTTTTTAAATGTCATGTATATTCTACTAAAATTCTTTCTTGTCTACTTAATAATTAGCACAAAATATAGTTTAAAAGTGAACAAAAAAGAATATAGAATGATAAACCAAAGAATGTGAGATAAAATTTAAAATATCATTTTTATTATCAAACAACAATCTAAAAGTTTTTATAAAACTCAGTTGTAAATATGCCAAGTTCTTGATGTGAAATTTCTCATTTAGAATTATAAGATCACCATGTAATAAAGGCAGCACTGAAAGACTGACTGAATAATGTCATTTATAAAACAATGCACTCAGATAAATGTCAAGGTACAGTAAAAAGTATTAGTTATTCCCAGCTCATAATTAATTGAATGTCCTGTGGAGGCAAGTTGCTCTAGTATAAAGGTTTTTGTCATTTCTATAAAGATGTTCATTTGATCTGCTATTTCACAACAGTCGGCTATGTCTATGTAGAATTCATCTTCTTTGCGTAACATTTCAAAGTCATCAGAAGTACACAGGAAATGACTTCCAGAATCAAGGGTGGTTGTGGTGGTAACAACATATAAGATCTCACTTATTGTTTTAGAGCACTTTTAAGTCTACAGCCAAACTGAGTGGAAGGTACAGAGATTTCCCATATATTCCCTGCCCCAACACATGCATGGCCTGCCCCATGATCAACACCCACCACCAGAGTGTTACATTTGTTACAAGTGATGAACCTACATTGACACATCATTACTGCTCAGAGTCCATACTTTATAAGTCCATACTTTATAAGGTCCCCTTTAAAAAAGCCTAGCTTTCAAACTCACAATGTTACTCCTTTCCCTGTGAATACTAATGTATCCTCAGTGCATGCATGTGTATAAACATGCCAGTGATGTCTGGAGGAAGAGCATCTGAAGCAGAGTAACTGTTTGCCCATGGAGGGAGACAAGCCCATTCTGACTTCTCAACTTTTTGCAAGACCAAAGAAGCCTTCATAACCAGACCTACCTAGATCAAGGATTCCATGGCTTGACCGAGTTACCGAGTTACCAAGTCTACCAAAAGGAAGAGAAAAACCATACATTGTGTTCTGTTCATCTAACATTACTCAGGAAAACAGTGCAATCTCAGGGGGACACCACCCAATGCTACAAGCCTGGAAGAGTTGCCTGCACTTCAGTGGGACTAGGCTAGGGGTGGGTAGAATATAGGAGGTGGGTCTGGAGGGACGAAGTAGTCTGTCTTGTGAAATCACCCAGATTTCTGGGGTAAGTGATCAATGTGTCTATTAAGTAAATGAATCCATAAACTGCTTTTTAAGAATCAGCAAGTTCTCTCTTTGTAGATGCTCAGCCCTTGTTATATCAATGGCAGGTGAAGGCAAATTATGCGGATTGCAAAATTTAATTTACTTTTCCTTTATTTCAAAATTTTCAATCAATACATTTGCCTTAAGTCAAAGACATACAGAGATAGTTATTTAGATTATAGTGGAAGAAAAGAAAAGGACAAAAGCTCATTTGCAAAATACTCTCCACAGTTTTCTTAACCACCATGAAAGTCTCTTTCATTATGGAGTCTAATTTAGTTGAACTGAATATCAACGTAAAACCATTACTTTCTTTATTCAATCCAAGAGCTCAAGTAATGTGTCGGCTCAGAGAAAGGAGACCTTCCCAATGCCCGACTCTGCACACAACCTCCAATTATGCACATGCCATTGAAATGCAGGTGTGTAAAAAAGGAGAAACTGACAGTTAAGTTCTACAGAATTTGGTGGACAGAATAGACTTTGAAAAGTATCCAAAAAATCTTCACCCACTTAGTAAGTGAGAAAAGTAGAGATCAAGAAATTATGATAACTGGCCCAAAATCACATGGGAAGCCAGGATCAGGGTGAAACCCAGTAGAACCCAGATTTCCTGACCATAAAGCCACGGTTTTTTCCTCCTCTCTGTGTTGCCTCTTCCTTTGCCTTTAGCACTACTTGGAAATATCTATTCTCTCACTAGCTTTCAAAAGGACAAAACAAATCAGTGGTTTGACAACATTCAGATTTTTTTTCAGGACAGAAATGAGGAACGTTGGCACATGCTTTAATTGCAAGACCTTCTATTCTTTTAGTCATTAACTATGGTCACACCTGCATCTTCTACTGAAATAAGGACTCTGCTCTCTGAAGTGTTTTCCTCTCTTCTAGAGCTGTAAATGCCATGATTTGATAAAGTATCATTGGATAGAAACAATCTTCATTGGGGAAAAATACATAGTATCTCATTGACTTTATTGAAAACCAAAATTAGTTTGTTAGTCAAATACAAAAACTTTTTTCAACCAAACATATTTATCCATCATAATTTTAGTTTGATGTTTAGTTTAGTTTATAGTTCCTTTAACAGACATGAGGAAAAATTATCTAGGAAAGTCAACTGCAAAATACAAAAAATAAAAATCTGTGATAAAGACATAACTCTCAAATATATAACACTCTACTGATCAATAACTGAAATATGTTGGCTATTCATTCAGTTCAAAGTGTGTGTGCAGCCCTTAATGTAAGACACAAACATTAATTTTCCCCTGCCTCTAACTATGACTGTATTTAGTTATTATATTAAGTGTCTCCATTTCTTAAAAATACATACTTATGTTCCCTTTAAACACTTTGCCAACACATATGAAGTATAAATCTTTAAAAAGAAATCTCTAATGTCAGTTCTCTCATGGAAACTGCTGCTTAGGGTGATTTCAAAAACAATATGCATTTTCTGTGATATATAAATAATGGTGACCATGGTTTGCATAGATGTGAAAAGAATAAAAGTTAGTAAAGTCTACATATAATAAACATATCTTCCTGTGTGGTTATAAAGTTTACCTATCTAAAGTTTAGTAAGTTATATTTATGTTCATTTTTTGGTTTTCAACCTGATTGTTTATTTAACAGATGTTTCTTTATCAATAGGAACTCTAAATATATTAAAAGGGCATTTTGAACGAAGGCCAACTCTTAGTCTTACAAATATTTAAGTGCTAGAAAGTGGGAATGGGTATGTTTCTGTAGTTATGGTGTTATTCTAAACAAGGATTTGAGGCAGGAGATAGATGGGCCCCCGGGGCAAACAGCTGGGGTTCATTCCCTGTGGACCAATACCCCGATACTCTGAGAGGAGAACAGCAGGAAAACTGAGAGAGGAGGCTGGGCCCTGCCCAGATAGAAGATAAGAGACCACATATTTCTCATTCTCAAAGTCAGGAGACTTCCCTGCCTACACATGCGCAGAAAGGTTCCTTGGAGGTCAAAGGGGAGTTATGCTAAATCTACCGTAAGCCTCTTCGGTAGAATTCACTTGGCTAAGAGATGTATGGGCGCACATGGGAAGATCCTGAGATATACCAAACACAGACTTTGAACCAGGCAAATCAAAATGATTGTCCAAAGGAAACCCAAAAGAAATGCCCCATATAAGTGATTCAAACTGCCAAGAGGACGCGACTCTCTCTCTGAGTCCGCCCGTGTGTCTATCCACACATACTGTACTTTTTTTCTCCTAATAAATACTTTACTTGTTTTACTACTTTCCGTCTTTGGGGGAATTCTTTTTCTGCAAAGCTGTAGGACCAGGGCCTTGTCACTGACCACTGGTCTAGTGGCTAGGATTCAGTGCTCTCACCACCTCCACCCGACCTCAATCTCTGGGAACTGAAACCCTGCTTCAAGCTGCTGCAGGCTGAGGCCACCTGATATCAGATTGACAGCTAGCAGTCTCGATAGGCAGGAATGAGTTCGTAGGTCTGTCTGTGTTTGGTTAAAACAAGTCCCAAATTTCATGAATCATGAGAATTTTGAGTTGGATTCAATAAAGCTATGACATCCTAAGTCACTCAGAGTTCATGATTCCTTATCAGCCTCAGCTTGTTAGACCCAGTTGGGATACAACAGAAAATTGTTTTGTTATCTTCCATGCACGGAGTGCTATGAGTCAAAAATTTCCTCTTCTCTATGATAGCTATGATGATGACCATAACAGTGATCATGGTGATAATGATGACCATTATATTTTCTACTGGATGGTAAAGTAATTTCTAAATTATTTATATTTGTCGAATCTTGTTTTCTTTTGGTTGGGCAAAATAGACTTCCGAACTCTTAATGATTTATCCTTAATTTTCAAACATGTATATTTTATGGATCTGGTTACATGCATTTTATAAAGGAATAGCACTGGTCAGTGTTCAAACCAGGTTACCACATAATTTTCAGAGCTACAAACTAGCATTTTCACCATGTTATTTGAGATCACAAGGTTCACTGTCTGGTGTAGAATGATGTCTCAGGAAAGAAATATTAGTATATCCACTTAATGCTCACAATGTAAAGATGATATATTTCTATTATAATCCCCGTTACCTCTCAGAGAGCTATGTTAAAAAAAAAAGAAGAAGAGAAAGATAAAAATAAAGACATGAAGGAAAAATAGAAAAAAGAGCAAGGAAGGGAAGGAAGAGAAAAGAAAAAGAAACCCAAACCTGGAGAGCAGCAGCGTTAATTACAAACTAAAATAACTACGATGTAAATCCCCCAAATTTGGCCCAAGGGCCCTGGTTGTATTCTGCAAAACAAATGAGAGAAGTTTGGCGGTCTGGAAATCACAGCTACGGAGGCCAGAGAATTCTAAATGGGGACCCGATGGGAGAGCACAGAAACTCACGGCCTGGGATGCTGTGCCAAAGGCCTTTGTGATGGTAACGGAACCACATGCCAGCTGGACTATTTACATGCTGACGGTTTTCTCTTTCAACACATGCCCCTGTGCATCTAATTGGACAGCGGATTAGTCTACACCAACACTTCTCAAACTTTTTGCTCTCAGTTCCCTTCACACTCTTAAAAATTATTGAGAACCTAATGAGTGTTTATTTTGTGCCTCATATCTATCAGTTTTGCCATATTAAGTATTTAAACAGGGAAATTAAAAAATACATATGAATTCACTTAAAAATAACCATAATACACCCATTACATGTTAACGTAAATATTTTTATTAAAAAATGTATGGTTTTCAAAACAAAACAAAAAATTTGGTGAGCAAGTGTCATTGTTTTGTATCTCTCTTTACAATCTGGCTTAACAGAAGACACCTGGATTCTCCAATCTGTCTCTGCATCCAATTTGTTGTGATAGGCTGTTTTGGTTGAAGTATAGAAAGAAAATCCAGCCTCACACAGATAGATATACTATAGAAAAAGAAAGGAGTATCTTACTGGCTATTTTAGATAATTGTGGATATTCCTCTTTGATACCACAAAGAGGTATATAAGCAGTTGTTTAATCTTTAAGGTTAGTTGCAATTTGGACTCTGAGCCTTTTAGTGTCCTGACACATTAAAATAATTGGTCTATTTTACACTTTCAGTGGCTCTCTTACCAGTGTGTGATTTTGTTACACCATGCATTGGTCATTTGTAAGTTATTTGTTCAGAGCTATGCAGACATTCCAAATGATGACTCATTATATGATATGAAAAATCATATTGGTCAATATCCAATCTATAGCATCAGAAAAGAGTGCAAGTATTAGGATGCTCATGGTGCAGGTATAAATTTTCCAAAATTCTGATTTTCCCTTGAAAGCATAATTTTTACCTTTAACAACAAATACACTCATTTATTTTCCTTGAAGTGATAGCTCATTTCATTCATTTTCAAGAAAATGTCTCTCAAATACTTAAATCTGAAAAAACATAATTTGTAAAAAGAGATATTACCTGAAAAAGAGCAGCCAGTTCAGCTTGTAACCCAGGTGATTACACAAGTGCTTTTCTTTAGGACAACCGTCTTTCTTCGGAATGCAGCAGAAGTGCTTTATGTGTACCTCTCATTTTATCACACAAAATGTTAATAAATTTACTCAAGACGTAAAGATTTGATAAAATCAATATTTTTTCCTGCTTTATCAGGGGCTGCAAGTAGTGAAGAAATACAATGACTACTACTAGGTCAGTTTGGTGCCACTGCCTCTATTTGAGCTAAGGTGCCAGCAATTTTAATCACCATTACCATTGCCAATTAGTATAAATGCAACATAGTGAAAAAGGCAAATATGTAACATCTGTGGACTGACTGAAAGGATGATGGAGACCTGTAGGGGTCTGATGGACTACACTTTGACAACCACTGCTGTATACTGAGAGACCTCATCAACCACTGACTGAAATTCACAAGGGGGAAATGAAGATTGCCAAGCACCGGTTTCCAATCAACATCAAGCAAAATGATCCAGGGTTATCAGCTAGGAACTCTACCAACTGCTCTCCATAAATGAAAATGAAAAATTTACTTCCTTAGCATGTGATTTAGTGCTAAGTTCTGAAAGAAGCCAAGAAGCATCTTACTGTAATGATCAACATTTTAGTGCTGAGCTCAGTTCAAGAACCAAAGCAGTCGTCAATAAATTCATATGAACACATAGAAGTAATTTCTCTTTTACTATACACTCGGGGGTCTGGCTCAGCAAAAATAGCAACATGCTCTCCACTGATGGTTAGGAAACATGAATAACAATTTAAAAATAAAACCCACCAAAACTTGCTCAATCTCTTTAGCCTCAAAAAGGGATAATTTTTTTGTAATCTTTGTATTTCTATGAAGCCACTATTCAGGAAATTGAGAATCCAACTTGGATAAATCAATTAACCTAAAGAACATGAAAGTGAGGAGAGCTTTGTAGAACAAAACCCTGAAACCTGATGGCATTCCCCCCAAGAACACAGGCCATAATTAAGGAAACTAGCAACAGCAGACTAAATACAGTTTTTTAAAGTTTTACGACACAATTTCTGTCTCTCCTATCACAAAATAAGGCCATCTGGCCTCCTTTCTCAGGAAAATATTTCCTTTACTCACCTCCCTCTGCAGGGCCTTAAACCTGTGCTGTGCGTGCCTGCACCCCAGTGACACCATGGGGTGTTAATGTTAGCAGGAGCAATTTTCATTTCACTATACTTAAAAATATATATATTTTGTAAATGATGTAAAAGCTTTGGATGCTATGGAACTGAAAATCAAAAAGGGCATGAAGAAATTGGAAGTATATTCAGATGATATGAATATTGGTGTAAACAGATATAAAATTGTTTTAATAAATAATAAATGGTTTTATAATAATTATAGTAGTTGATTTAGTACCAAACACTGCTTGGAAATTACTGCTCCCTCAGGTCCCAGCACCATGGCTTTCCTGACTCCACTGATTCAGGCTGCCTTGGTCTTACTGTAGTCATCATCAATGGAAGACCAAAGTATTCCTACCACCCGAGAGAAGGAAAAATTCCATAACACTCCTAGCACATTACTAAACAAAGAAAATTCATGTGAGAAAGAACTGAAGAAATTGTGAAGAAAAGAAGAGGAACTCTCACAAAAATTAAAAAATAAAAAAAGAAATAACCTTTAAAATAAAATATCAAATTACATCTACTTTCATGAAGTGTGGTCTGAGTTAAGAAAAGTATGTAAATAATTGGCCAACTCCTCCTTTGAAATCTATTAATTCATTAGGCTTAAGTTTTCATGCGGATATTTAAAATGATGGGGTGTGGAGGTTTTAAAACATTTCTGTAAATTCTTTGATGCACCTTCCATTGCGAAGTAGGGTCTCTGTCTCCTTCCCTCGAACCTCAGTTGAGCATGTGGTGGCTTCAACCACTGCAGCACAGCTGAGGAGATGCTATGTGGCTTCTGTGGCTGCAGCTTCCAATTTGTTCTCTGGGAACACTTCCTGTTGGAGTCCTGAGCCACTGTGAGAGGAGTGGGCTATCCTATCCTGCAATGCCAGGGAGACCATGGAAGCATTCAGCTTGACAGTACAGTTGAGCCCATACTTTGGCATCTGAGCTGTTCACTGGATGAAGAAGTCATCTCAGAAGTGGGTCCTCCAGCCCCAGACCCTTGGGCTGCCTGTAGCCATAGAAGTCGTACCAGCTGGGGCTCCAACAGACTATGGAGCAGAAAGGAGCCTTCCCCACTGTGCCCTTTCTGAACACCTAGCCCACAGAAGCCACATGGGTTGTTGCTTTATACCACTGAGTTCTGGAGTGGCTCATAACTTAGCAATAGATGACAGAAATGGGGCTGTTGGTATCTATTAGATGAATGTAAAGCCACACACTTCACTTGTAACAGAGGGCTGCACTTTCCTCACAACTGGTTCATTTGGTCACTTCGTCAAAGGCAGTAGCTGAATGACATGAGAACAGCCTGAGATCAATTGACAAGAAAGCTATGTAAAAACTCAGCCGGTTTCTCTCAAAACAGATTTTTTGGTAATGATGACTTGATCTACTCATGTCACTACATGTATGTAATACAAAACTTTGAAGTACATCTTAGGACATCAAGCAAGACTGGGAACATACTTGGTCTGTGAGATGAGAGTGTAGGGCAATGTCTGTGAAAATGAAACATTAAAATGACACTTAAAAGATTAGTTAAGCATTAGAACAGTGAAGGTCATAATATTTATATGCCTCCTTAAATCTCCTGAATTTTAAATATCCCATGGTTTTAATTTAGTGCCCAACATGAAACTGTCCTCTACTCCCAAACCTGTCTTAATTTCTTGATTTACTTGCCTGTGTAAAGGCAATTACAAGAAACTTTTAAGATCTATAGACTGCAAATCTAAGCCTTGCTTCATCCACAAAAAGTAGAAAACTGAGCAAAAGCATTATGATCACTAGCTAAGTTCCATGAGAACTGGTTTTGTATTGTGGTCTGCTAGTCTCCCAACCCCTAGAATAATGCTTAGCATGTAGTAGGTGCTCAATATTTATTGAATAAATAATTGAACATGACAGATCCTGCAGGGTGGGCTACTGCTGAGGTGATGAGAAGAAAAGAGGAAAGAGGAAATGTCTACAAATTCCCTGAGTCAGAAACTGTCGTCAGTGCATATTTTGGTCTCTATCGAAGAAAGTTAAATCAATCGAGAGACTATCTATCTATCCACATATATAACATGATATATAATATAGTATATATAACATGTGTATTATGCATATTATATAATAAATATATAATGTAATGAATATAATATAATCCATATAATATATGTAATTATATATTATAGTTATTATAATAAATAAATATCTGTATATATACATACATATATGAAGATAAGATTTCATGTAGAATTCACTGGGCTTTCCAATGGAAAATGGAAAAGCTGTGGGCATGAATTTGGTGTTTGTGTAGGATAGGGAGCGTATAATGTGGAGTAATTCTGTGAAAAGGCAAAATCAACTTAAATTTTATCTGATTTCAGGACAGAGCTGTGTATCCTCAGTCCAATGTTTCCATGATGTATTAAGAGTTTTCTACTTTAAGACAGTCACTAAGTGGCATATAAATCCAGGCAACTAAAGAAATGGTATTTAGTAGGAAAAGATTTTTTCCTATGTTTGGTGATTTGTTTCAGATTTGTTGGCAGATTAGTTTCAGTCTTGTACCAATGCTCCCAGTACAAATTCATGTGATGTTACTTGTCACAAGCAGCTTTCAAAGTTAAACAACAAGAACATTCCCCCCAACCTTATTCCCAGCTTGTAAAATGTAGATCCATCATTGTTTACAAACAGAAGCACACTCGGGAAGAGTAACCATGCTGCTGCTGCTGCTGGTGAAGATGATAGCTACCCCTGTACCGAGTAGTTATTGCTCTTATCATCACATTTAGTCCTCACACCTACTCGGTAGGGAATATATTATCATTACCATCACCCCTCTTTCTGAGAACACAAAACAAGAAAGGTTAAGTAACTTCTCCAATATCAAATACCTGGTGGAGCCAAGATCCAAACCCCAGTCTTTTTTTTTTTTTTTTTTTTTTTTTTTTTTTTGCGGTACGCGGGCCTCTCACTGTTGGGGCCTCTCCCGTTGCGGAGCACAGGCTCCGGACGCGCAGGCCCAGCGGCCATGGCTCACGGGCCCAGCCGCTCCGCGGCATGTGGGATCCTCCCGGACCGGGGCACGAACCCGTGTCCCCTGCATCGGCAGGCGGACTCTCAACCACTGAGCCACCAGGGAAGCCCCAAACCCCAGTCTTTTTGACAGTAGAGTCAGGGTTCTTAAGTCCTAGCCTATATCACCTCTTGGAAGTTTTATTAAGCTTATCTCACCCATGTCTTACTCCAAAAGTACAAGCATCATTCCCCCAGATAATTTTAATGCTAAGTACATTTCTACATGTAAAAAAATGATAGCTTTCTTTTCAAAAAGGGAAAGCTGTCCTCCTCACTCAAACATGTCAACGTGGTAAACATCTGGCCCACTCTGGCAGGGCTGTGTCTCTGCCCAGTCGGGCTTGCTCTCCAAATTAATGGGACAACAGCCACAGGTACAAGTGGGAAAAGGCTGACTCCCTGAGCTAAGCCATTGCCAGGGACTCAACTCCCATCCCCTGTGGCACAGCAAATGGGAAAAGCACAGGCTCTGGAGTCAGACAGACTAGTTTCCAATTCTGACTCAACCACCTACTAAAAACTTTGTAAATGTGGACAACGTTATTTGATCTCTCAGATCCTCAGTTTCCTTCAGGTAAAATGGCAATTATGTAACCTACCTCAAAGTAGGGTTGCCAGATTTAACACATAAAAATATAGGAGACCTGGTTAAATCTGAATTTTGGATAAACATTGACTATCTAAAAAAATATAGGTATGTCCCAAATATTGCATGAGTCATACTTATACTAAAATTATTGCATGAAACATATTTAAACCTTTTTTTGATATCTGAAATTAAAATTTAACTGGGTGTCCTGTATTTTATCTGGCAGTTCTCCTCTAAAGGGCTATTGTGATGGTTGAATGAGATGACAGATATAAAGTGTTAGCTTACTTCCTGGGACATAATAGATGAATAATAGATGTTAGCTTCCTTTCCCCTGTGGAAGAAACTTATGCATCAATTACCCCTTCATGGACCAGCTTCTTTAGTATCTTCTCTAGAGTTATCTTTCTTACGATTACAAACATTCAACTGTCCACTGGAAGAAAAATGCCCAACCTAAAAGTTGCAAGTTAAGTTTTATTCAGGGAACTTACTGAGGATTATAGCTTGGGAGATAGCCTCTCAGATAGCTCTGAGGAACTGCTCCAAAGAGGTAAGGAAGGAGAAACGATATGCATTAATTTTTTCCCCTGCTGGTAAAAAAACCTATAGTTGAACGTCAAAAGATTACTGTTAATCAGAAAAAACAGATATATTAAGTTAATGATTTTAGTGCTTTTTTTTTTTGTACAGGGAAGAATGCAAGAATCTGGAATCATCTGACATTTTTCCTTAGATATGCATCTTGAATATCGAGGGGATGGCCTATCCAAAGCACAGAATGCTTCCTGTTTTTCTCCATCCTGAATTCCCCTCGGTGCCCACTCACTGGGACACTGCAGTGGTTAATGGCTTGATCATTGTAGAACAAGAAATGGCAGGCGGCATTCTTTTCTTTACACAAGTCTCCCTTATCCATTAAATGACAAGTCTCCCTTATTCATTAAATGTAACCATAAAGAATTAAAAATTTCTCTCTGCCAGTTAGCATGTTACTTCTCCCTGTCCCTTCATTGCCAAATTTGCTGCCTTCAACACTCAGTTCCAATACTTGCTTCTCTTCCACTCTATCATTTATTCATTTGAAAAGTAATTGACGAGCACTTACATTTGCCAGGCACTGTGCCAGGTCCTGCTACCGCACAACTGTGAGAAAAAACTGACGTGGTCCCTCCCTGCTCTCACGGTGTTCACCATCTCCTGCAGTCTGACTTCTGTCGCTCATTCTGCTGAAATCCCCACACTGACAGTCACCAGTGCTCTTCTAATTCCTCATTTCCCTCCTCCATCACCCTTCTAAACAAATGAATGAATCCCTTTTCTCTCTGTCTCAGGGATCTCACACCTTCCTGTGACTACACCCTCCCTCCTGCCCTATCCCCCACCCCCACAAAATCCCTCCTCTGCTCTTTCTATCTCAATAAATAGCTTCCTTATCCACCCAGTTGCTTAAGCCAGAAACTCAGGAATCCTTGATTTTCCTTCTCCTTTTTATCCCATCTGTTAGCAGGTTCTGTTGACTCTATAGTCAAAATATACTTCAAACTGCCCATGTCCCTTCATTGTCATTGTTACTACCTTGGCTTCAATTCCTTCCAACTCTCCATTGACAGTGTAACAGCCTCCTAACTTGGCTCCCTACTTCACACAGTAGCCAGACTGAACTTTTCAGAAGAGCAAATCTGATCATGTCACCCCCATAACCATAAGAAACAATATAAAACAAAAAAAACCTTGAAATGTTAAAGTACTAATGGTATAAGTAGAATTTACATATTTATTAAAGGTTTTATTTGTCCAGTGACTTGAGATGTTTTAGAGGCAGCCCCACTTAAGGAGTGCTTGTGCTAATAAGTCTATGTTATCAGCATGGTTGGGTCAGGTTAAGAAAAAATAAATGACTGTAAAGCCTTCAGAAAATCCCATGTGCTAAAAGCATTTTACCCCCTCTTCAAAACATTTTTGAGAGGCAGAGCCCCTGGGGATTCCTCCCATACTTGTGCTGTAATAAATTCCTATCACACACAAAGACCAAGGAGAGACAGTAAGGGAAGGTAGGGCTCTATTTCCCTAGAAAAACAAGAACACCTGCTCTCTGATGCTCAGAGCTCTTCCACCAGGGAAGCAGCAAAATGTTTGCTCCTCTTAACTGAGGTTTCACAGACCTCAGTTTCTGCTGCAGCAGAAAGAGGGCTACTGGCAAAAACTCTCCCCAACTGAGAGAGTGGTGGGATAGCTGCTTGAAGCCAGGGTCTCTGCACTGATACAAACCAGAGGTCTGTGGAGGACGAGGGAGGGAGCATGGAATGTTGTAGGGGGGAGTCTGGAACACTAAGAAAGCCCCACTCTCCAAAATCAGTTGAACAAGGCCTTCTTAACTCTGAAGTTAGATAGTAATAACCAAGCAATAACCAACCTACCTTCACAAAATGTCTTCACCATATAACAAGCAATTATAATCTGCTGCTTGGGGAGGAACAAGGCATGGAAACAAATCATCTTCATGCAGGCGTGCAAGCAGGGTTTGTTGATAACTGAGAGCAGAACAGGAGCACTGGGAGAAACAAACCTCAGGCAATCCAGGCTTCACCCTAAGCACAAAGTAGTGGCAGCCCTTCATTGGCTGCATCTGAAGACTTTGGTGAGCTGAATATAACTATGGTAACAACAACATAGCAATAACATCCAGCTCAACTACTAACAACCACTAAGGCCTGACAGAGAAGGCAGTGTGCCCTTTTCAGTTTACAAGCAATATGTTTTATTCAGTGAAAATTATGACACACCAAAAAGGAAAAAAAGACAACTTATCAAGTGATAAATCAGTTAAGAGAACCAGGTTCAGATTCAAATATGACTTAGCTGTTGGAATTATCAAAGAGGGACTTTAAAATAAATATGTTTAATTTGTTAAAAGCTTTAGTGGAAAAGGTGGACAACATGCACTCACAAATGGAAAATTTTAGCAGGGTGATGAAAACAATAAAAAGAATCAAATAGAAATTCTAGAAAGTGATAATATATATGAATTCCTTCCACAGGCTTATCAGCAGACTGGACGCAGCAAAAGAAAGGATAAGTGAACTTGAAGATAGGTCAATATAAATTATCCAAAATCAATCACAGAGAGAAAAAAGGAGTGGGGAAAAAAAGAACATATCTAAGAGAAGTAGGACAATAGCAAATGATCTAAACACATGTATCCTTGGATTCTAGAACAGGAGATAGAAAATAGGACTGAAGAATTATTTAAAGAGATACCTTTCAAAATGAATAAAAGACAAATAAACCACAGATCCAAGAAGTTCAGAGAGCCCAAGCAGTATAAATACCAAGAAAAATCCACTTAGGCTCATCGTAGTCAAATTGCTAAAACCAAAAGATAAAGAGAAAATCTTGAAGGTGGCAGAGATAAAGAAACTTTTTCTACAGAAGCACAAGGATAGGAGAAAGAGATTTCTTATCAGAAATTAGGCAAGCAGAAAACACCTTTAAAGAACTGAAGAAAAAAAAGTCAGTCAAATCAGAATTCAGCGAAAATACCTTTCAAAAATGAACTTTTGTTCAGTCATCCTCTTGAATTATCAGAAAAAAATTTCCAGTTCAACCAAGGTAAAATGAACTTTTCCACACTGAGAAACATCCAGGGTCTATTTGCTCCACTAAAACTACAAGGTAGTGCAGCAGGTTCAGTGTCTTCCATTTCTTCCAAGCTCAAACCTTTCACTGAATATTTTGAGGGGTAATGATGAGCCTATTGGATTTGAAGATATCCTTAATGACCTGTCACAAAGTGAACTAATGGGAGGACCACATTTGGTGGTTGAATATAAACCTGGTTTACCGTAATGCAACACGCTATTAATGGAAATAGAGGGGCTGCATCTCGTTTATAGTCATCTTTTACTATAATTTGATGTGCACAACATTAAAAGTACTGACACATGAGAAAAAAAAATGAGGGTGAAAAAAAAATGAGCATGAAGTAAGATTTTTTTCCAGAAAAACAAAAGCTGCTCTCAGCTTTTGAGATCTGCACAACAAGAAATGTTAAGGAAGTTCTTCAGGCTGAAGGAATCTGATACAAGATAGTTTTTTTTTTTATCTACACAAAGAAATAAAGAGAAAATATGGGTAAATATTAAAAATATTTTTCTTATTTTATCCTTTAAAAATTTTTTAACAATCTGAAGTAAAAACATTTAAAAGGCTTTACAAAATATGTTGAAGTAAAATGAATGAGAACAGTGGCATGAAGGACAAGAGGGAGGAAATGAATGAACACGATGGTAAGATTCTTACTCAGTATAAGTACTATACCATCATTTGAAAGTGAACTGTGGTAAGATAAAGATGTGTAATGTAAACCCTAGAACAACCAGATATTAGAGTGGCCTAGATGGTGGAGTAGGAAGACCCTGAGCTCATTTCCTCCCATGGGTACTCCAAAATTATAACAATTTAAAGAGCAACCATTGATGAGAATGATGTGAGGACTAGCAGAAAAGATATTCCACAATAAAGATATAAAGAAGGAATCACAAGATGGGGAGGAGGGGTGGAGATGCAGTATGGCCAAGACCCACACACCTGGGTAGGTGGCCCACAAACAGGAGGAAAATCACAATTGCAGAGCTTCTCCCTGAGGAGTGAGGGGTCCGAGTCCAACATTAGGCTCCTCCCCAGGGGGTCTTGCACTGGGAAAATGAGCCCCAGAACATCTGGCTTTGAAGGCTGGTGGATCTTGTGTACAGGAGAGTCAGAGGGATGAAGAAAACAGAGACTCTGTTCTTAAAAGGCTTGTGCAAATTCTCACACCCTCTGAGACCCAGTGCACAGGCAATAATTTGAAAGGAGCCTGGGTCAGATCCACATACTGATTTTAGAGAGACTCAGAAAGAGACAGGAGGTCTCTGGGACTCCCCTTGTGTACATAGATGCTAGCAGCAGTCATTTGGGGAGCTCCTCCTATCATGAGGACACCAGTGCTGGCAAGTGCCATTTTGGAGTCCTCCCTCTAGAACCCCACCAGGCCAAGGAGTTCAATCATGTGAGGGCCTAGCCCCACCCACGAGTGGGCAGCCACCAGCCCTGGATTCACCTCAGCCCCACATCAAGCCACCCCAGAACCAAGCACTGCCCACCAGCAGCTGGCAGCCTCCACATAAGCCAGCGCCTAGCAGCCAACTGGGCTGTGGACCAGCCCGACTTACCAGTTTGCTCATAGTAGTTGTCCTCACCACAGAAGAAGGGACTACACAGCCCACATTGTGGGCACCCCTAGATTGCATAGCTCTGATGAACAGAAGGGAGTACAATATCTTCTACATAAGACCACTTCTCCAAGGTCAGAAAATGTAACCGATGAGGTGACAGAAAGATATGTTCCAAATGAAGGAACAAGACAACATCCCAGAAGCAGAACTAAATGAAGTAGAGATAAACAATTTACCCAGTAAAGAGTTCAAAGTAATAAAGATCATAAAGATGTTCAATAAACTCAGGAGAAGAATGGATGAACACAGTGAGAAATTTAGCAAAGAGTTACAAAATATAAAGTAGAAGCAAACAAAGCTAAAGAATACAATTAACTAAAACTAAAAAAAAAACACTAGAAGCATCAACAGTACACTAGATGATGCAGAGATGAGGATCAGTGAACTGGAAGACAGAGTAGTAGATATCACCCAAGTTGAACAGAAAAAAGAAAAAAGAATTGTAAAAAATTAGGACAGTTTAAGAGACCTCTGGAACAACATCAAGTATACTAACATTTGCATATAGGGGTTCCAGAGGAGAAGAAAGAGAGGAAGGGTCAGAGAACTTATTTCAAGTGATAATAGCTGAAAATTTCCTGGGAAAGGAAACAGACATCTAGGTCCAGGAAGCACAGAGTCCCAAACGAGATCAACCAGAGATCCATACAAAACAAAATGTAATTAAAATGGCAAAAAGTAAATATAAAAAGAGAATACTAAAAGAATCAAGAGAAAAGCAAGAAGTAATGTACAAGGGAACTTCCATAAGACTGTCAGTTGACTTTTCAGCAGAAATTTTGCAGGTCCAAAGGGAGCAGCATATTTAAAATAATGAAAGGAAAAGTCTACTTTCAAAAATACTCTACTCAGCAAGTCTGTCATTCAGATTTGAAGGATAGATAAAGAGTTTGACAGACAAGTAAAAGCTAAAGGAGTTCAGCACCACTAAACCAGCTTACAAGAAAGGCTAAAGGGACTTATATAAATGGAAAGAAAGACCACAACTAGAAATCTGAAAATTATGAAAAGAAAAATCTCACTGGCAAAGGAAAATATAGAGTAACAGTAGTAGATCAACCACTTATAAAGCTAGCAGGAAAGTTAAAAGACAAAAGTAGTAAAATCACCTATATCCACAATAAACAGTTAAGGGATACACAAAACAAAAAAATTGTAAAATACGATGTCAAAAACATTAAATGTGGTTCAATATCCACAAATGAGTCAATATGATACACCACATTAACAAATTGAAGAATAAAAATCATATAATCATCTTGATAGATGCAGAAAAAGTTTTTGACTAACTTCAACATCCATTTATGATAAAAAAAAAACTCTCCACAAAATAAGTATGGAGAGAATATACATAAACATAGTAAAAGACATATATGACAAACCTACAGCCAACATCTTAGTCAATGATGAAAAGCTGAAGTATTTCCTCTAAGATCAGGAACAAGACCAGGATACCCACTCTTGCCACTTTTATTCAACATAATATTGGATGTCATGATACAGCAATGAGACAAGAAAGAGAAATAAATAGCATCAAAATTGGCAAGGAAGAAGTAAAATTGTAACTGTTTCTGGGTGACATGATGCTATGTATAAAATATCATAAAGACACTACCAAAAAACTATTAGAATAATTGAATTCAGTAAACTTGCAGGATGCAAAATTAACATAAAGAAATCTGTTGCATTTCTGTACACTAATAATGAACTATCAAGAAGAGAAATAAAGAAAACAATCCCAGTTACAAAGGCCTCAAAAAGAATAAAATACCTTAGAATAAATATAACCAGGGAGGTAAAAGCCTTGTACTTGAAAACTATAAGACGTTGATGAAATAAATTAAAGATGACACAAACAAATGGAAAGATATACCATGCTCATGCATTGGAAGAATTAATATTGCTAAAATGACCATACTCCCCAAGGAAATCTAGAGATCCAATGCAATCCCTATCAAAATACCAGTGACATTTACCAGAGAACTAGAACAAATAATTCTAAAATTTGTATGGAATCATGAAAGACACCAAATAGCCAAATAATCTTGGAAAAGAAGAATAAAGCTGGAGGTATTATGTTTCCTGATTCCAAACTCTACTACAAAGATACAGTAATCAAAAGAGTATGGTACTGGCACAAAAACAGACACCAGATCAGTGGAAGAGAATAGAGAGCCCAGAAATGAACCCACGCTTATACGGGCAATTAACCTACAACATAGGAGGCAAGAATATACAATGGGGGAAATCACAGTCTCTTCAATAAATGGAGTTGGGAAACAACTACCTGCAAAATAATCAAACTTGGGGCTTCCCTGGTGGCGCAGTGGTTGAGAGTCAGCCTGCCGATGCAGGGGACACTGGTTTGTGCCCTGATCTGGGAAGATTCCACGTGCTGCGGAACGGCTAGGACCGTGAGCCATGGCCACTGACCCTGCGAATCCGGAGCCTGTGCTCCACAACGGGAGAGGCCACAACAGTGAGAGGCCCGTGCACAGCCAAAAAAAAAAAAAAAAAGAATCAAACTCTACTACTTTCTCACACCATATAGAAAAATAAACTCAAAATGTATTAAACACTTAGATGTAACACCTGAAATCGTAAAAATCCTAGAAGCAAACATAGGCAGTATGATCCCTGACATAGCTCTTAGGAAAATTTTTTTTCTTTCTTTTTTAAAAAATCTTTATTGGAGTATAATTGCTTTACAATGCTGTGTTAGTTTCTGCTTTATAACAAAGTGAATCAGCTATACATATACATATGTTCCCATATCTCTTCCCTCTTACGTCTCCCTCCTTCCCATCCTCCCTATCCCACCCGTCTACGTGGTTGACACTCCACCAAGCTGATCTCCCTGTGCTATGCACCTGCTTCCCACTAGCTATCTATTTTATGTTTGGTAGTGTATATATGTCTATGCCACTCTCTCACTTTTTCACAGCTTACCCTTCCCCCTCCCCATATCCTCAAGTCCATTCTCTAGTAGGTCTGTGTCTTTATTCTCGTCTTACTCCTAGGTTCTTCATGATTTCTTTTTTCTTTTTCCGTAGATTCCATATATGTGTGTTAGCATATGATATTTGTTTTTCTCTTTCTGACCTACTTCACTCTGTATGACAGACTCTAGGTCCATCCACCTCACTACAAATAACTCAATTTCATTTCTTTTTATGGCTGAGTAATATTCCATTGTATATATGTGCCACATCTTCTTTATCCATTCATCTGTTGATGGACACTTAGGTTGCTTCCATGTCCTGGCTATTGTAAATAGAGCTGCAATGAACATTTTTGTACATGACTCCTTTTAAATTATGGTTTTCTCAGGGTGTATTCCCAGTAGTGGGATTGCCGGGTCATATGGTAGTTCTATCTGTAGTTTGTTGAGGAACTTCCATACTGTTCTCCATAGTGGCTGTATCAATTTACATTCCCACCAGCAGTGCAAGAGTGTTCCCTTTTCTCCACACCCTCTTCAGCATTTATCGTTTCTAGATTTTTTGATAATGGCCATTCTGACTGGTGTGAGATGATATCTCATTGTAGTTTTGATTTGTATTTCTCTAATGATTAATGATGTTGAGCATTCTTTCATGTGTGTGTTGGCAATCTGTATATCTTCTTTGGAGAAATGTCTATTTAGGTCTTCTGCCCATTTTTGGATTGGGTTGTTTGCTTTTTTGATATTGAGCTGCATGAGCTGCTTGTAAATTTTGGAGATTAATCCTTTGTCAGTCGCTTCATTTGCAAATATTTTCTCCTATTCTGAGGGTTGTCTTTTCATCCTGTTTATGGTTTCCTTTGCTGTGCAAAAGCTTTTAAGTTTCATTAGGTCCCATTTGTTTATTTTTGTTTTTATTTCCATTTCTCTAGGAGGTGGGTGAAAAAGGATCTTACTGTGATTTATCTCATAGACTGTTCTGCCTATGTTTTCCTCTAAGAGTTTGAGAGTGTCTGGACTTACATTTAGGTCTTTAATCCATTTTGTGTTTATTTTTGTGTATGTTATTAGGGAGTGTTCCAATTTCATACTTTGACATGTACGTGTCCAGTTTTCCCAGCACCACTTATTGAAGAGGCTGTCTTTTCTCCACTGTATATTATTACCTCCTTTATCAAAGATAAGGTGACCATATGTGGGTGGGTTTATCTCTGGGCTTTATATCCTGTTCCATTGATCTATATTTCTGTATTTGTGCCAGTACCATAATGTCTTGATTACTGCAGCTTTATAGTATAGTCTGAAGTCAGGGAGCCTGATTCCTCCAGCTCCATTTTTATTTCTCAATATTGCTTTGGCTATTCGGGGTCCTTTGTGTTTCCATACAAATTGTGAAATTTTGTTTTACTTCTGTGAAAAATGACAGTGGTAGTGTGATAGGGTTTGCATTGAGTCTGTAGGTTGCTTTGGGTAGTAGAGTCATTTTCACAATGTTGATTCTTCCCATTCAAGAACATGGTATATCTCTCCATCTGTTTGTATCACCTTAAATTTCTTTCATCAGAGTCTTATAATTTTCTGCATACAGGTCGTTTTTCTCCATAGGATTGGGATTTTTCCTCCCTCTGCTGTATTTTGGAAGATTTTGAGAAGGATAGATGTTAGCTCTTCTCTAAATGTTTGATAGAATTCGCCTGTGAAGCCATCTGGTCCTGAGGTTTTGTTTGTTGGAAGAGTTTTAATCACAGTTTCAATTTCAGTGCTTGTGATTGGTCTGTTCATATTTTCTATTTCTCCTGGTTCAGTCTCAGCAGGTTGTGCATTTCTAAGAGTTTGTCCATTCCTTCCACGTTGTCCATTTTATTGGCATAAAGTTACTTGCAGTAATCTCTCAGGATCCTTGGTATTTCTGTAGTGTCAGTTTTTAGTTCTCCTTTTTCATTTCTAATTCTTTTGATTTGAGTCTTCTCCCTTTTTTTCTTGATGAGTCTGGCTAATGGTTTATCAATTTTGTTTATCTTCTCAAAGAACCAGCTTTTAGTTTTATTGATCTTTGCTACCGTTTCCTTCATTTCTTTTTAATTTATTTCTATCTGATCTTTATGATTTCTTTCATTCTGCTAACGTTGGATTTTTTTTGTTCTTCTTTCTCTAATTGCTTTAGATACAAGATTGTTTATTTGAGATGTCTCCTGTGTCTTAAGGTAGGACTGTATTGCTATAAACTTCCCTCTTAGAACTGCTTTTGCTGCATCCCATACGTTTTGGGTCATCGTGTCTCCATTGTCATTTTTTTCTAGGTATTTTTTGATTTCCTCCTTGATTTTTTTCAGTGATCAATTCGTTATTAAGTAGTGTATTGTTTAGCCTCCATGTATTTGTATTTTTTACAGATCTTTTTTGGTAATTGATATCTAGTCTCATAGCATGGTGGTTGGAAAAGATACTTGATATGATTTCAATTTTCTTAAATTTACCAAGGCTTGATTTGTGACCCAAGTTATGATCTATCCTGGAGAATGTTCCATGAGCACTTGAGAAAAATGTGTATTCTGTTGTTTTTGGATGGAATATCCTGTAAATATCAACTAAGTACATCTTGTTTAATCTATCATTTAAAGCTTGTGTTTCCTTATTTATTTTCATTTTGGATGATCTGTCCATTGGTGAAAGTGGGGTGTTAAAGTCCCCTACTATGATTGTGTTACTGTCGATTTCCCCTTTTATGGCTGTTAGAACTTGCCTTATGTATTGAGGTGCTCCTATGTTGGGTGCATAAATATTTACAATTGTTATATTTTCTTCTTGGATCGATTCCCTTGATAATTATGTAGTGTCCTTCTTTGTCTCTTCTAATAGTCTTTATTTTAAAGTCTATGTTGTCTGATATGAGAATTGCTACTCCAGCTTTGATTTCCATTTGCATGGAATCTCTTTTTCCACCTCCTCACTTTCAGTCTGTATGTGTTCCTAGGTCTGAAGTGGGTCTCTTGTAGACAGCATATGTACTGGTCTTGTTTTTGTATCCATTCAGTGAGTCTGTGTCTTTTGGTGGGAGCATTTAATCCATTTACATTTAAGGTAATTAGCGATATGTATGTTCCTAGTACCATTTTCTTAATTGTTTTGTGTTTGTTATTGTAGGTCTTTTCTTTCTCTTGTGTTTCTTGCCTAGAGAAGTTCCTTTAGCATTTGTTGTAAAGCTGGTTTAGTGGTGCTGAACCCTCTCAGCCTTTGCTTGTCTGTTAAGGTCTTAATTTCTGCATCAAATCTGAATAAGATCCTTGCTGGGTAGAGTAATCTTGGTTGTAGGTTTTTCTCCTTCATCACTTAAATATGTCCTGCTACTCCCTTCTGACTTGCAGAGTTTCTGCTGAAAGATCAGCTGTTAACCTTATGGGGATTCCCTTGTGTGTTATTTGTTGTTTTTCCCTTGCTGCTTTTAATATGTTTTCTTTGTATTTAATTTTTGATAGTTTGATTAATATGTGTCTTAGCATGTTTCTCCTTGGATTTATCTTGTATGAGACTCTCTGTGATTCCTGGACTTGATTAACTATTTCCTTTCCCATATTAGGGAAGTTTTCAACTATAATCTCTTCAAATATTTTCTCAGTCGCTTTCTTTTTCTCTTCTTCTGGGACCCCTATAATTCGAATGTTGGTGTGTTTAATGTTGTCCCAGAGGTCTCTGAGACTGTCCTCAGATTTTTCATTCTTTTTTCTTTATTCTTCTCTGCAGTAGTTATTTCCACTATTTTATCTTGCAGGTCACTTATCCATTCTTCTGCCTCAGTTATTCTGCTATTGATCCCTTCTAGAGAATTTTAAATTTCATTTATTGTGTTGTTCATCATTGCTTGTTTGCTCTTTAGTTCTTCTAGGTCCTTGTTAAACGTTTCTTGTATTTTGTCTATTCTATTTCCAAGATTTTGTATCATCTTTACTATCATTATTCTCAATCCTTTTCCAGGTAGACTGCCTATTTCCTCTTCATTTATTAGGTCTGGTGGGTTTTTACCTTGCTCCTTCATCTGCTGTGTGTTTTTCTGTCTTCTCATTTTGCTTAACTTACTATGTTTGGCGTCTCCTTTTCGCAGGCTGCAGGTTCGTAGTTCCTGTTGTTTTTGGTGTCTGTCCCCAAAGGGGACAGAGGTTGGTTCAGTGGGTTGTGTAGGCTTCCTGGTGGAGGGGACTAGTGCCTGTGTTCTGGTGGATGAGGCTGAATCTTGTCTTTCTGGTGGGCAGGTCCTCGTCTGGTGGTGTGTTTTGGGGTGTCTGTGGCTATTATGATTTTAGGCAGCCTCTCTGGTAATGTATGGGGCTGTGTTCATGTCTTGCTAATAGTCTGGCATAGCATGTCCAGCACTGTAGCTTGCTGGTCATTGAGTGAAGCTGGGTCTTGGTGTTGAGATGAAGATCTCTGAGAGATTTTCGCCATTTGATATTACATGGAGCTGGGAGGTCTCTTGTGGACCAGTGTCCTGAACTTGGCTCTCCCACCTCAGAGACACAGCACTGACTCCTTGCTGGAGCACCAAGAGCCTTTCATCCACATGGCTCAGAATAAAAGGGAGAAAAAGTTGAAAGGAAGAAAGAAAGAAAGAAAGAAAGAAAGAACGAAAGAGAAAGAAAGAAAGAGGATAAAATAAAATAAAGTTATTAAAATAAATATTAAGAAAAAAATTTTTAAAGGGATAAAAAAAAAAAAAAGATGGACAGACAGAACCCTAGGACAAATGGTGAAAGCAAAGCTATACAGACAAAATCTCACACAGAAGCATACACATACACACTCACAAGAAGCAGAAAAGGGGAAAAAAATATATATCTTGCTCCCAAAGTCCACCTCCTCAATTTGGGATGATTTGTTGTCTATTCAGGTATTCCACAGACGCAGGGTATATCAAGTTGATTGTGGAGATTTAATCCGCTGCTCCTGGGGCTGCTGGGAGAGATTTCCCTTTCTCTTCTTTGTTCGCACAGCTCCTGGGGTTCAGCTTTAGATGTGGACCCGCCCCTGCGTGTAGGTCGCCTGAGGGCATCTGTTCTTCGCTCAGACAGGACGGGGTTAAAGAAGCCGCTGATTTGAGGGCTCTGGCTCACTCAGGCCAGGGGGAGGGAGGGGTGCGGATGCGGGGCGAGCCTGCGGTGGCAGAGGCTGGCGTGACGCTGCACCAGACTGAGGTGCACCGTGTGTTCTCCCGGGGAAGTTGTCCCTGGATCCCGGGACCCTGGCAGTGGCGGGCTGCACAGGCTTCCCGGAAGGGGGATGTGGATAGTGACCTGTGCTCACACACAGGCTTCTTGGTGGCGGCAGCAGCAGCCTTAGCGTCTCATGCCCGTCTCTGGGGTCCGCGCTTTTAGCCGCGGCTCACGCCCGTCTCTGTAGCTCCTTTAAGCAGTGCTCTTAATCCCGTCTCCTCGCGCACCAGGAAACAATGGTCTCTTGCCTCTTCGGCAGGTCCAGACCTTTTCCCGGACTCCCTCCCGGCTAGCCATGGTGCACTAACCCCTTCAGGCTGTGTTCACGCCGCCAACCCCAGTCCTCTCCCTGCAATCAGAGCGAAGCCCGAGCCTCAGCTCCCAGACTCCGCCCGCCCTGGCGGGTGAACAGACAAGCCTCTCGGGCTGGTGAGTGCCGGTCAGCACCAATCCTCTGTGTGGAAATCTCTCTGCTTTGCCCTCCGCACCCCTGTTGCTGCGCTCTTCTCCATGGCTCCGAAGCTCCACACCCCCCTCCTCGCCACCCACAGTCCCCACCCACGAAGGGGCTTCCTAGTGTGTGGAAACCTTTCCTCCTTTCACAGCTCCCTCCCACTGGTGCAGGTCCCATCCCTATTCTTTTGTTTCTGTTTATTCTTTTGTCTTTTGCCCTACCCAGGTACGTGGGGACTTTCTTGCCTTTGGGGAAGTCTGAGGTCTTCTGCCAGCGTCCAGTAGGTGTTCTGTAGGAGTTGTTCCACGTGTAGATGTATTTCTGATGTATCTGTGGGGAGGAAGGTGATCTCCGTTTCTTACTCTTCCGCCATCTTCTCAAATCTCTCCGCAATATCTTTTTGAAT
This sequence comes from Neophocaena asiaeorientalis asiaeorientalis, assembly GCF_003031525.2. Classification (NCBI taxonomy): domain Eukaryota; kingdom Metazoa; phylum Chordata; class Mammalia; order Artiodactyla; family Phocoenidae; genus Neophocaena; species Neophocaena asiaeorientalis. The sequence continues at coordinate 326,532 of NW_020172792.1, read as the reverse complement.
GTCCTCTGGCAAACGAAACAAAACAAAAAATAAACAAATTGGAATACATCAAACCAAAAAAATTTTTACACACTGAAGGAAACTATCAACAAAACCAAAAGGCTGCCTACGTAATGGGAGATGAAATTTTCAAATGATATATCTGATAAGGAATTAATATCCCAAATATACAAAAAACTCATACAACTAAACTTCAAAAAACCAATTAAAAAATGGGCAGAGGACCTGAATAGACATTTTTCCAAAGAAGACATACTGATGGCCAACAGGCACATGAAAAGATGTTCAATGTCACTAATCATCACAGAAATGCAAATCAAAACCACAATGAGCTATCACCTCACAGCTGTCAGAAAGGCTATTATCAAAAAAACAAAAAATAACAAGGGTAGGCGAGGATGTGGAGAAAAGTAAACCCTCACACACTGTTGGTGGGAATGTAAATTGGTGCAGCCACTATGGAAAACAATATGGAGGTCCTCAAAAAAATAGAACTACCATAGGATATAGCCATTCTACTTCTGGGCATTTTTCTGAAGAAAATAAGAAGACTAATTTGAAAATATCTATGATCCCCTATGTTCATTGCAGCATAATTTTCAATAGCCAAGATATGAAAGCAGCCTAAGTGCCCATCAAATAGATGAATGGATAAAGAAGTGGTATATATATGCAATGGAATATTACTCAGCCATAAAAAAGAATGAAATCTTGCTATTTAGGTGAGCATGGATTGACTTAGAGGGTATTTTGCTAAATGAAATTAGTCTGGCAGAGAAAGTCAAGTACTGTGTGAGTTCACTAATATGTGGAATCTAACAAAACAAAACAAATATAACAAAACAGAAACAGAGTCATAGATACAGAGAATAAACAGGTAGTTGCCAGAGGGGAGGGAGAAGGGGCTATGAGTGAAATAGGTGAGGGAGATTAACAGGTACAAATTCCAGTTACAAAATAAATGAGTCACAGAGATGAAATGTACATCATGTGGAATGTAGTCATTAATAATGTAATATATTTGTATAGTGACAGATGGTAACTAGGCTTTTATCATGGTGATCATTTTGTAATGTATAGAAATATCGAATCACTATGTTGTACACCCTGAACTAACATCCTGTTGTAGGTCAGTTATACCTTAAAAAAAAACAACCAACCAATCAACCAAACAAACTCATAGAAAAAAGAGATTAGCTTTGTGGTTACCACAGGCAGAGGGTGGAGGGAGGGGGAATTTGATGAAGGCGGTCAAAAGGTAGAGACCGCAAGTTATGAGATAAATAAATACTAGGGATGTAATATATAATGATAAATATAATTAATAGTGCTGTATTTTATTTATGAAAGTTGTTAAGGGAGTGACAACTCTCATTACAAGGAAAAAATATTTTTTTCTTTTTCTTTTTTTATCTATATGAGATGATGCATGTTCACCAAACTTGTTGTGGTAATTATTTCATGATGTATGTAAATCACATCATTATATCTTGATAAAACTTGAAGGAACCCCCCTCCAGAATAACCAAATAAGTAATAGTGTAACTAATATGCAAATTGGGAAAATAAAACAGAATCATAAAAAATAATCCAATAAATCCAAAGGAGGCAAGAAAAGGAAGGGGGGGCGAAATGGGAGGAATAGAAAACAACTAGAAAGATGGCAGATTTAAATGCAGACATATTTATAATTACATTAATGCTCTGAACACTTCAATGTCAGATTTGGTGAAAAAAGCAAGACCCAAAATACATGGGTCTTGCACAATAAAGGAAACCCACTTCAAATATAAAGAGTTACATAATCAAGAGTAAAAGCATGGAGATTTTTCCATGCAAATACTAATGAAAAGATAATGTAGTAGTTGTATTAGTATCAGATTAATTAGACTTCTGAACAAGAAATATTACTGTTACAACCCTCAGAATGGGAGAAAATATTTGCAAATGAAGCAACTGTCAAAGGATTAATCTCCAAAATTTACAAGCAACTCATGAAGCTCAATATCAAAAAAACAAACAACCCAATCCAAAAATGGGCAGAAGATCTAAATAGACATTTCTCCAAAGAAGATATACAGATTGCCAACAAACACATGAAAGGATGCTCAACATCATTAATCATTAGAGAAATGCAAATCAAAACTACAATGAGATATCATCTCACACCAGTCAGAATGGCCATCATCAAAAAATCTAGAAACAATAAATGTTGGACAGGGTGTGGAGAAAAGGGAACACTCTTGCACTGTTGGTGGGAATGTAAATTGATACAGCCACTATGGAGAACAGTATGGAGGTTCCTTAAAAAACTACCAATAGAACTACCATATGACCCAGCAATCCCACTACTGGGCATATACCCTGAGAAAACCATAATTTAGAAAGAGTCATGTACCGCAATGTTCATGCAGCTCTATTTACAATAGCCAGGACATGGAAGCCACCTAAGTGTCCATCGACTGATGAATGGATAAAGAAGATGTGGCACATATATACAATGGAATATTACTCATCCATAAAAAGAAATGAAACTGGGTTATTTAGAGTGAGGTGGATGGACCTAGAGTCTGTCCTACAGAGTGAAGTAAGTCAGAAAGAGAAAAACAAATACCGTATGCTAACACATATATATGGAATAATAATAAAAAAAGGTTATGAAGAACCTAGGGTCAGGAGAGGAATAAAGACACAGATGTAGAGAATAGATTTGAGGATATGGGGAGGGGGAAGGGTAAGCTGGGACGAAGTGAGAGAGTGGCATGGACATATATACACTACCAAATGTAGAATAGATAGCTAGTGGGAAGCAGCCACATAGCACAGGGAGATCAGCTCGGTGCTTTGTGACCACCTAGAGGGGTGGGATAGGGAGGGTGGGAGGGAGACACAAGATATGGGGATATATGTATATGTATAGCTGATTCACTTTGTTATAAAGCAGAAACTAACACACCATTGTAAAGCAGTTATACTCCAATAAGGATGTTAAAAAAGTAAAAAAGAAGGAAATATTACTGTTGGTAGAAGGGGGCATTTCATAATGATGAATGGTTAATTTGCAAGAGGACATAATAGTTCTAAATATGTATGCACCTAATTACATAGTTCAAATACACAAATAATAAATGATGGTACAATAATTTTGTTGGTTGGTTTGGTTTACGCCAGTTACCAAATGCTGTGACAAAGTTGCTGCTCTGTCAGCACCCACCACCACCGTCCTGCTTCGCCAAGCTCAGGGACAGTGGTCTCTGTAGTCAACATCAGGTCTACAACTAAAGACCAGAATATTTCTACCTCCCATGAGCATATGTCCTAGCACATGTTTAAAGGGAAAATTCATATTAGGATGAATGAAGGAAGTGAAAAAAAACTAGAAGTGTCACAAAGAGAAGTTGGAAGAATAAAACCTTTCAAGAAATCTGAAGTTAGATTGTGCATAAGGTTTCTGAAGCACATTGTTTGTGCTCTGAGTTAAAAACATTCACTTATTAATTAGGCTTAAACTTTTATCAGGAGACTTTAAAGTTAATCTGTTAAGCAAACATTATTCCACAAACATCACTGTAACTGGTGGCTACATTTTCTGTGTTGACTCATTATTTAATTTCACACCTTGTTCGTTCAGTAATTTCAGTTTTGACATGTAGCAACTCAGTGAAGTCAGGAGCTACTCATCTGAATCCAGTCAATAAGGAAAGGTGTTTGAAATGGGAAAGGGGTGAACAATTTTGATCTGAAGAGAACATTGTTATTTATGAATAATACATAATTTAACCACAGATTTTTTTGTTCTGTCACCTGAAAACCTCACTTCACTAACTGTAAATGGAAAGTAAACTTTTAAAATTGTATAAAAAATGGAATTGAAAAAATGAGTTTGGTTTTCCATTCCAACAGTGCTGGTCAAAACATTTATATGCCCCCTTAAATCCCCTGAATTTTAAATACTTGCAATTTCACTCTAGTAGCAAACATGAAACTGTTCTCTAAACCCAGCCCTGTGTAAGTAACTTGATTTACAAGATTTTGTGCAAGGTAATTACAAGAAAATTTTTAAGATTCATTGTGTGAAAATCTAACCACCACCACCACCACTCATAAACACACACACACACACACAAACACACACACACACTTCCTCTCATACTTTAGATTCTCTTACAATTTTTGGTTAAATCAGTATTTAGTATTAAATTATTATGACCATGTAAGTATTGTTTACAGCAGAGTTACACACTGAAGTTACTATGAATACATTTCCTTCTTGAACCAATCTGAGAATCAACTTCATACCCATCAGATTAAGAAAAGTTAAAAACTCTGATGCAGTTGAATTTTGTTGAGGATTTGAAGAGAGGGGCCTTACTGATGATGTGCCTGTGAATTACCCCATTCATTCTGAAGAGCAGTTTCTCTAGATATGGAACAGTGGGCATGGGTTTTCCACAGATTTCAGAAACTCCACTTCTAAGGGCATACCCAACAGATACTCTCATCTATATGCCGTTGACACTAGGCGCTATTGTACCATAGTTTGTAATAGGAAAACTGAGGAAATAATACAAGTAATCATAGGAAAATGGATAAACAAATTGTGAAGCTGAACCATTACACAGCAGTTAATATTGATGAACTTTGACTATGTGTATCTAAATGGGTGAACTTCAAAAACCTAATGTTCAGGAGGACAACAGGGGAGTTAACACAATAATAAATACAGTGATAACTGTAAGGGAGGAAGAAGTTTTCCTTTACCCTTCCAGTTTCTTCTAGTTGTGAAACTGCACAACTCGTCTCAGGACTTAATGAAGCTCAGACTCTTTATGTCTTGGCACAGAAAGAATTCAGTGAGGGAAAATGTGATAGGTAAAGAGTGGATTTATTAGTATAGGATGCCTGTGAAGGACACAAGAGGGTGGGCAAGAGAGCTCTGCCCTGAGAACTAATAGGGCTCTGTTTTTTGTAGTTGTTTGTTTTTCCTTTTTTTGCGGTACGCGGGCCTCTCACTGTTGTGGCCTCTCCTGCTGCGGAGCACAGGCTCTGGAAGCGCAGGCTCAGCGGCCATGGCCCACGGACCCAGCCGCTCCGCGGCACGTGGGATCTTCCCGGACCGGGGCACGAACACGTGTCCCCTGCATCAGCAGGCGGACTCTCAACCACTGCGCCACCAGGGAAGCTCGCGGGCTATGTTTTTATAATCAAAGGAAAAGTGGGGAAGGGGAGAAGACCACCTTCTTCCTCATTCTTTGAGTAGACGTCAAGCTTACATCATTAGTTTCTCCTTTGTGTCAGGTGGGAAGTTTTTGACCCTATATGGTCAAACTCGGGCTGTCATGGCGCTATTCAAATCAGCAGAAGGGTGATAACATATACTAAAATATGTTAAAATATGTTAAATCATCTCAAGTTTCACTATAATGAGGGTCTTTGACTTTGGAATGTCACCTTTCCCCTATATTTCTGTCCTCAGTCCATGCAGAGGTGCACTCTGAAGGATCATTATCTTACTGACCTTGACTAGCAGGATGCAGGCCTCATGTTTTCACTTAATGGCCTGGGGCAGATCTTGTGCTTTTATTGAATGGTTTCATTGTTAAGCAGGCCAGTTTTGTGTCACAATATTCTGATTACTTTCCTGAGTGATTATTAATTTACAATGGTCTCCCAAAGTTTCTTCTCTATCTATAATCCCCTAGTGGGATTTCCAAAACTAGCTGTGCCACTATCCTAGTATATCCCTAACAGTTGGTCTGAGAACTAAATGGACATGAGGTAGATAAACAGAAGAAGATCAAACAAAAGTTTAATAACATGTATACCTGTGAGAGACTCGGGAGAACAGAGTAACTTGCCAAAATAGCTAAAGCCCTCACCTTAAATACCATCTTCAGCTAAAGAGAAAAGAGCATGCTAGGTGTAGTCGTTTGGGACTTCAAAGAGGAAGAAGCCAAGTCACATAGGGATAGAAAAGCAAATGTTTGGTGAGCAAATGTTTGCTGGGTGGTGCAGAGACAATGGGACACAGAGTGGACTCTGATCTCCAGGCCCTGCTGAGTTTCCCACACACACCTAGCGTGTGTTCTCTGGAGAGAGCTGTATTCTGTTAACAGGCACTTTATCTATATTCTTTTAGACAGCTAAGGGAGAGGTAACCAGAAAAACTTCCCGAGTCTTCTGTTTCTTAAAAATAATCAGCCTAAATTAATCTTCACGTCAAAGAGACACATTTTTGGGTGGCAAATATTTCTCCCTTATATAACCTTTATTCAAAGTTTGAAAATAAATCAAATGATGCCATTTGTTCATTATAGTTATAAACTTATAAAGTAATAGTAATAAAATATGCATAGGAATGATAAACAGCAAATTCAGGATCATGGTTACCTCTAGGGAGGGAGGATACAAGTGGTACAAGAGATTTAAAATGTTTCCATAAGTTTTAGAAAAATGAGGTAGATATATTACAGTGTCAAGACTTGATAGAGCTAGGTGGTGGAAACACAGGTGTTCATTGTTTTCCTTTGTACTTTATGTTAGGCATTATATCATAATTTTTTTTAAAAGAAAAGAAAATGCACTTTCATAAAAAACATCCCTCCTGAAAGAAGATGTCTGGTAAAGAAATCCCCCTCTGCCCTTGCAGCCTGAATTTGATTTAGAATCTGCCGATTCTAGGCAAAGTGCCTAGTCGCTAGACAGTTTCTGAGGCCTTCAGTTTTATGGCTCAGGCACTTTGCCTAGAATCGGCTGATAAATTGGGGGGAAGTGGATCTTAAGATAGGGTGTAAAATTGCACATGTATATGTGCATCATCGTAGGAAGAAGATCTGTTGCTTACATTAGATTCTCAAAGGCTCTGCTGTGTAACAAACCACCCCCATATCTAGGGCAATAAAATACCAAACACGTTCTTAGGCCTGCCACGCTGAGCAGGAATTCAGGCAGGGCGCGGTGGGAATGGCTTGTATCTGTCCCATGGTGACTGGAACTTTGGCTCCAGTGGCTTGAATAGTTGTACGTACAATATACGCTTGGGGCCTTGGTTCTGGCGGTTGACTTGTTTCCTCAACTTTTCTCCTGGTTGAATCTGGTGGGCCTGGAATGACCAAAAATTGCTTTGCTCTTTCTTGGTGGCTGGGCTCTGACGGCTCTAACAGAAGCAGGCTGGGTTTCTCTCTCTCGGCACAGCATTTTCCCACAGGTAGCTTGAACTTCCTCACAGCATGGCACTCTCAGGGTGGTGGGACATCTCACCCCGTGGTTGGCTTCTCTCAGAAAGGGCATTCCAGGACACGGGAAGTGGAAGCTGCCAGTCTCTTAACATCTGGATGTGGAAAGGAACACAGTAAAACCCTCTCCTCTGTCAAAGGTGCTCTGTTGGTCAAAGCAGTCAGAGAGCCTCTCCAGATTCACAGGCAGGGACTTGATTAGCATAACTCTTTCATGATACAAATGGGAACCCAGGCTTTGACAGCCGATGTGCCAGGAGGTGTTCTGACTCTTGTCCTGTGTACCTTCCATGGGCGGCAGTGGTGGACACAGGTTAGTGACATCATCTCTAGAGTCACACAAACTTGGGTCCAAACCCTGGCTACACCCCTCATTAGCTGTTTCACTTTGGGCTGCTTATTCTTTGAGCCTCAGTTTCTTCCTCTGTGAAATGAAAATCGTAACAAATCCTTACCTTGTGGGGTTGTTGGAAAGGTTGGGTGGTAGATGATCAGCACTCAGGAAACAATGTTATTGGCCAGGCTCCCTGTTATGTACGTGGCATTCTGAACTTTCCCTTTGTAGCATTTGTCACAACTGTAATCAGTTTTACGGTACATACTGTGTGGTATCTGCATTCCCCATATGACTAGAAGCTCTCTGAGGGCAGGACTCATCTGTCTTGTGTTTGGCTTTATTCCTAATGCCCAGCAGAGCAGCAAACACACAGGGTACACACTGAATGAATGAACGCTTCCATGTATGCAGAGTTGCTGGGTGTTAAATGGTTTGAAAAGCACAGGATTTGAAATTATGTGTTGTGGGCCTTCTAAGCTATGTATCAGCAGTATTATTCTTTCCATAGAACTTCTGCTAGTTTATTATGAAGAAGGTCAAGAAGGATTATTCAGAGAACAAAAGAGACAATTATCCCCTTGGAGAAAGGCCTGGCTCCATAGTGACAGGTGAATGGAGAGAAAGAGGTACAGGTAACAGTGGGCTGGAGAGACCAGAGGAGACAAGACTTCAACGGGGACATTTAAATAGCTCTGGATGGGACCAAATGAGAGAGAGAGAGCACATCTGCAGTCAGCTGTTGTATCCTTCTGCTGTCAGTGAGGCAAAGCAGAGAGAAGTTAGGACACAGAGACAAGGTGAATACAGGGAAAAAATAGGAAGCAAGAGGGGTTTGTAGGTCACTCTCTAAAAAGTAAGACAGGCAATTCAATTATTCCCATTGGTTGAGAGGAAAGGCATTCTCATATAAGCCAAGGGGAGGCCCTCTGGCTCACGGCTTTCAGGCACCGTTGACGCTTTGCAGTCAGATGCATGCCAGGCACGAGCCTGGGTCAATGTGATAACTGGCTCCTGCCTCTGCTTTCCCCTCTGGGACTTACAGAGTGCCGAGCTGCTGAACACTCTCCAAGGATCACATGCCCAGACAGGGAGGTGATCAGAATGTAATGACTCATCCCAGCTTGTTGCCCCTCAATAGCGCTCTATCATCTTCGTGTCAAGGAGATTAAAGATGTAGGAACTTCAAACAAACGAACAAATCAAAAAACCAACAGTTTCTTTCTCTAGATAAAATTCTTCACCTGACAAGGCAGGAAAATAAATCAATTAAAAAAAAAATATATATATATATTTTTTAAGAGTTAAGGCCTTATAATTACTGGTATTAAATACTTCAAAGTTTACATAGCAAATGGCTGCTTTATGGATTTAATAGAGGAAGAAAATTGCAGTATGTGCTTAAACTTGGAATATGCCTCAGCCATTCTTTTCATTAATAATGTACAGGCAAAAATGCATATGCTTAATTTTTTTAAATGAAAATAGGCTACTAAATAAAGTTCTTATTTGACTATAACATGTGACTACAAAGTATCAACTGCTCTCACTCTGTGGTTTGTGGAATTCTAACAGGCACAGGCATAATGACCAGGGGCTTTCTTTTTAATGACAGTGTGCCTGGTTGCCTTCTAATCACACAAGGAGAAGCTGCCCAGGGCTCTGGGCAAGGGAAGAGGAGGGTTGAAGAAGGTTGTAAAGAAAATATAGGTCAGAGAGTGCAACTGGAAAGGGTTCAAGGGCCTGGGAATGAGGAAAAAGAGCTTAGGGCAAAGGATGTGTGGCTTCTCATTGGTATAAAATGTGTCTCTGTGGTTTTGGCAGGTGACAAACACCAGAGCTTTCTTTCTGTGCTCATTTGCCTGAAGCCAAATCAAACAGGATACAGGAGAAATCTCTGAAAGACATGGTTACACCTAATCCTCATGCGGAATTACCACAAAAGCAGGCCTTGGGGCCGTGTCCATCTGTCGGGAGCCAGCATCACCAGTCTGGGCAGTCCTGGGTTGTCATCCTTGCCTTCACGTGATCCCAGCTCATTGATCCTCAGTGGGACAAGCCCCAGATTTCTCTTTCCTGCCACCTCTTTGTATAATTGACAAATAAAAATTTATTTAATTAAGGTGAAATAACTTGATGTTTTGATGTACATATACATTGTGAATTGATCACCACAGTCAAGGTAATTAACACACATTTTGATAATATTTTATTACAAATAGTTGCAATGATCATTATAAATGTGGCATTCTACTATTATTTTTATAATAAGTAATGACGGCAGTTGTTATTTATGTGTAAGGACACAACTCTGAAACCAAACTTTCTTATTTAATCTTTTTTCAAATGTTTGGATCTGTTTAATTGAAGACTATTCGGAGATTCATGGTAAGCTATAAAAAACTTTTGCAAATACTTACCTGTGCAAACCAAGAGTTTTCTCAGTACTGTACAACCGAAACAAAAACTGAAATAAACTGATACAGATATAAGTTTGCAGCTAAATTTTAACTCAAAAGTTTTGTTCACCAAAAATGCTTCATAATTCTTCATAAATTTTATAAAAAGTAAATGTTGAAACTTTGATTTATAAAATAAATTTATACTAGTAAAATAAATATTTTTATTATGATAGGGTCCCCTATGAGATTACATTTGAGAAAAGTTCTATTACTGTATTTTTTTTTTTTTTGGCTGTGTTGGGTCTTGTGTATTGCTGCACACAGGCTTTCTCTAGTTGTGGTGAGTGGGGGCTACTCTTCGTTGTGGTGGCTTCTCTTGTTGCAGAGCACGGGCTCTAGGCACGCGGGCTTCAGCAGATGCAGCATGCAGGCTCAGTAGTTGTGGCACACGGGTCCTAGAGCACACAGGCTCCGTAGTTGGGGCTTGCAGGCTCTAGATCGCAGGCTCAGTAGTTGTGGCGCATGGGCTTAGTTGCTCCGCAGCATGTAGGATCTTCCTGGACCAGGGATCAAACCCATGTCTCCTGCATTGGTAGGCAGCTTTTTAACCACTGCACCACTAGGGAAGTCCCTATTGCTGTACTTTTAGTGAAAGTTTGAAAACCAGTGTTTTAAGAAAATTCCTCTGTACATTTTTCCTGCTACTTGATATCAAAATAGGAAAGCAACTTATGGTTTCTATTGCTTTGAGATCATACACCAAGCACAGTCCAAACACTGTGATGCCTGTCTCTTTCACCAGCATTGCTCAGGTCCCCAGAAATAAATCGAGTATCGGGAAGAAGGAAGAAGCCATGGGAGGGAAGCATTCCCCAACACAGCACTGGCCTACACTACTGAAAAACAAGGCTGAGATTCTTTTACTCTAAGAAGAATTGTGAGTTGCTAAGAAATAACATATTGTAAATATAAGGTCTATTAGTATTTTAACTCTGTTCTAACCTAATCAATAAGTAGATGAGCAGTGATTTCACTTCGAGAATGTACAGAGTGAATTATTTAAAATTTCCTCCTTGAAATAGTTGGCTACTCTGCAGTAGGGCATTGAGTAAATAAATTATGATGCATGCCTATAAATAAGCCCTACACAGTCATTTAAAAATGATGTAGATATACAATTTTAGTGACATGGGAAGATGTTCACAATAAGCTTTCAAGTGAATAAGTAGATTTCCAAATAGTATTGACACCATGCTCTCATGGGCTCTGGTGATAGGCTCCTGAAGTTCAAATCCCAGTTCTGGCATTTACTAGCCGTGTACTCTAAGCAAGCTAAGTACATTGTGCCTCAATTCTACCATGTGAAAATAGCTTAAATAATAGAGACTACCATATAAGGTTATTTGGGGTTTAACTAACTAATGCATCTAACATGATTAGAACATATTAAATGCTCAGTAAGTATTAGTAAATATCATCACTATAGTTATTTTGGTAAGAATGTGTCATAGAAAAAGTCAGTAAAGACACATAATAAAATATTAACAGCAGTTCTCTTTGGTTTTGAGACCATGGATACTTTTATTTGGGGATGGTTTAACTGTACTTTCTAATTTTTTTTCAATGAACATTTACTAGCTTGGTAAAATTTATATTTCTAAGTGTATTTTTGAAGAGATAGTTCTAAAAGCACTTCAGAGCTGCAAAACCTTCCTTTTACGTTTAAGATAGAATTGTTTCCGTATCAAGAAATGGTCCTGTTCCCTTCAGTGGTGGCCATGCTTACCTGCTCCTCCTGTTTTGAAGTGAAGGCCATTAGTTCTGTAGTTGGGACATCTTACCCTTGTTTCTTTACCTGCTACAGTTCCATACATCCCTAAAATTACAGTCATAATATTGGGTAGATATGCATTTTTCTAGGGAGAGATTCCATAATTTCAATGAAACAGTTAAAGATCAGCTCATTTAGAAATGCCTTTGTTTCTAAAAGTGAGAATGGTACACAAAATAGGCACTTCCAGTCACGTAGCTTGTTATTACACAGATCTCGGCCCCCAAGGCCTCATGGTGCCTCTAGAATATAACAGCCACCCATTGGGAAAGCCTGAAAGAACATGGTCAGACTAAAGAGTGGGGATTGATCCTCTTTTGTAATCTGGGACTGTAGGCTTATTTCAATTTAAGATTTCCATAGCACCACTTCATATAATTAGAAACTGGTTTAGAACAGTGTTTCTTAAATAGAAACGCTGGCTCATTCATGGAGTATATCATACAGATGTGGGTCAATAAGCTAAGCTAAAGATCAACGCTCACAAAGTGGAATCAGATGCCCCTCCAGGAAGCACGCCAGCATCATTTGCTCAAGTGTCCTGTCCCTGGTTCCCAGGAAGCTCTCTAACCCTTTCCCTGCAGAAGAACTGCATCCCTGTCTTGGACAGATGGTCACAGTCATATAAATTTAACAACGGCTTTACGTAGGGAGGATTTGAGGGAGGATGATGCAGAATTTTAATATTTAATTTTTAACATCCTTCTATGGAGAGTCAATTTATATCACCAAAATTTATTCGTTCAAATATTTTTTCAAAAGTAGCTTTTGAGCAAACACTGGGTGCAGTCATCTTACTGGACCCTAGGGTATCAGGGCGATTTGAATAAATGGTTGAGAAGAGAGAGGCATAAATGACTGACCTTAATGCTGTGCTAAAATTAAGGCACATTTACAAAGAACTATGTAGTGGAAGAATGAAATAATTCTGGCAAGAATGGAGGTGGGATATGGTTCAGGAAGTGCTTCAAAGATGAAGTCACATTCTGAGCTAATTCTTTTTTTTTTTTTTTTTTTTTTTGCGGTACGTGGGCCTCTCACTGTTGTGGCCTCTCCCGCTGCGGAGCACAGGCTCTGGACGCGCAGGCTCTGGACGCGCAGGCTCAGCGGCCATGGCTCACGGGCACAGCCACTCCGCGGCATGTGGGATCTTCCTGGACTGGGGCACGAACCCGTGTCCCCTGCATCGGCAGGCGGACTCCCAACCACTGCGCCACCAGGGAAGTCCCTGACCTAATTCTTAAAGGGTGAACCAGAGTTCACCAAAGGAGAGAGCTCGGGTGACATTTCAAGCAGAGAAAAGAACAGGAATAGAGAATCAATTAATAGCAGATAATAATTTTCTGGCAAATATACTGGAAATTATCCTCATAAGATAAACCCGCTCGCTTTGCACTTACAAAGGAGGGATGGTTTAATGAGCATGGGTGTTGGTGCTAAATCACCCAGCGTTTGAATCCACACTCCATCACCTGCTAGTTGTCTATCCATGGACAATTTGATCTTAACTTTCGAAACCTCAGCTTGTCATCTTAAAATGAGAGGAACACCTCCCATCTCCTACCTTACATGATCATTATATTTAATGAGAGAACACACACATAGTAGATGCTCCATAAATCTTGATGGCTCTCTCTCTTCTCCTTTCCACTTCAGAGGAAGAGGGTGGGGCCATAAACATTTCATCTGCTTCACTGAGTGTTTTGAAAAATCATTTTATTAAAGTTCACCTGGATATTGCCTTAAATTATCTTCAGTACATAGTGTAATAAACTGATTATAAATGTAAATAAAGAGGAATTAAATTATATGCACACATATAGATTGACATCAAGTCACATATAAAAAGAAATTCTCTACTGATCTATACCCAAAGAACTTTGAACACAGAAAAATATTTTCATTAGGAGCAGAGAACTGAAAGCTATTACCACAGAGCTGCTAGTTGAACCACAGTCCATTGATTTGTGAATCTGAGAAGAACTAGGAAATCAGGAAGGTGGGGAAGGGGAGTTTAATGTCACCAAGGTGTCAAGACCCAGCTCTGACCCACAGGCTGAAGACAATGATTATGAGCAGAGCAGCTGTGAGGTCCAGATCTGCTCTGTTTACACAAGGACACTTAGCTCAGCATCACCTGCAAGGCCTCCTGAAGTTTAAATAGAGAACCAGCCTCATCAGTGATGAAGTCCTGGAGTGAAGCTGGGTCCCTGGGCTTGCATGAACACTCTCACTGCACATGTGGATATGCAAGCCACGGAGAACACCAGACCTGCAAGTGCTCCTGGGGGTAGCAAGTTGGAAGGAAGCAATCACAAACAGGGCAAGCATGGCTCAGGCTTTAGTGATGCCTCGAAGTCCTGCTTCTCACCCCGTAGTCCAGTCAGGCTCTACTGGGAAGCCTCACCAGCAGCAGAAACTGCTAGCCCAATGAACCCTGCTGTAAAGAATGTAGCATCCCTTGGAGCAGAGACTCGGAGAGGAAAATAGTGTCAGAGCTGCTAACACTGACGCCAGACCTAAAACCAATTACCATGAAAGAGAAGGAGCTGTTCATTTGGCCTCTTCAGTCACACCTGAGTTCACCCTCCGGTGCAGAGGCAAAGGAGAGTACTAAGTGTGGTACCAGGAAACTGCACATGCCATGAAGAGAAGAAATAATTGCCACAGGAAGACAGAAGAAGGGGAGTAATTTGGACTGGAGGATCTGGGAAGGCCTTGTGGAGGAGGCGGCCTGTGAACTGAGACTTAAGGACAGATGATGAGGATTTCAGGAAGCAGAAGTGAAGGAAACATGCATTCGAGGCCAGAAAGAAAAAGATACCTTCCAGGCAGAGGAACTGACAGGAGCAAAGGAACAGGGATCTAAAGCAATGTAGGAGTTTCCAGAGGGGAGGCACAAAGTGACAAGACATGGAGTGAATGAAAGTGGGAAGTGGGCCATGGGAGGCAAAGGTAGAAGAGAAATTGGGGCTAGAATATGAAAACCCTTGAATGCCACACTAAAACGGGTGGACTTTATTATAAAGAAATGCTAAACTGTGGGATACTGAGAAATACAGAAAGGGCTTGGTCTACTCACAGTCAAAGAAAAACACATGCAAATGAGTAACACATATTTCTGCCTCAACTGCAGGCTGCCATCACCAGGGAGGTGGACTGAGCTGGGCAAATTTCAGATGCCATCAGCATTTTCATGAAACTCCTCCGTGTATCATCAGGCTTGACATCAGGGAAAGGACAGGGTCACTGCTGCACCAAGCAGTCTATGCTGGCACGAAACGTGTGCATGAATATTCGTGGGAAGAAAGAGCAAATGAATTAACTCTTCCCTGCCTATCCAAGTTGGAATCAAATTCTCTCCCTGCTGAGGTTCTTGTTTATATCACAAGCTGCTAGATCTTGTAGTTATTTTTGTGTTCTTTTGCTTTCCTGTGAGACTGTGAACAACTCGTGGGCAGGGACCAGTCTGTGCCTATTCATGTACCTCCCGGTACCTAGACAGTGCCTTGTACCCAGTGGGCACTTATTGAATAGTGGTTGAGTGTCTAATTAGTATGGCAGATGAAATACTCTAGTGAAGTCACATGAATACCAAAAAGAAAGGGTTTTTAAAAATTTTTCCCATCTTTCCTTTCATTAGTTATGGTCTATTTTTTATCCCCCAATTCAACAAAGGGGAATTATTCTCATTACCCCTTTGTTCCTGCATGATCTTCAATTTTTAGAATATAATTCATCCTTACGTTTTGTGTAAGTGCATCTCTTTTCCTTTTTTTCTCTTTCTTCCTCCTTAGAACCTGAACTGAGGTCTACTTTTTCAAATGAGTCTCTTGTTGTTTTATTTTCCAGTGTGATTTGTCTAACAGAACAATTTTCATGACTTCTTCTCATACCTCTCCCATCTTGTGACTGCAAATGGCCTTCTCTAACATCCTTCCCTAAATGACTATCTGCTCCCAGTCTCCATTGCCCTTTTTATCTCATTTTCATGGACTTTTTCATTTAGTCCTAAAGCCTACTGAAAAAAAACAATTAAGATTATTTTACTAATAGGATTTTCCTTTTTTCTTAGAAACCAACCTCAAGTCCACCAGCTTGTGATCCCTCTGCCCAAAGTGACCTGCAGTTTCATGCACCCCCTCTCTGCAAGCGCTGAATTCAGATGGCTATCTGCCCTGCTGATTTGTTCTTTCTTTTAATAATTGACTCCAAGGTACTCCAAACATGGATTTTCAGCTGGACTAAAACAACAAATCACTTGTCAGAAGTATAATGCTGACATTTAGAGCAATGTGACATGCTGCCAATGACTCACTGTCAGAAATTCTACAGCATTTATAGTAGAAGCGTTTTACCTTTTTGCCTCATAAGAGAATTTTTAAAAACTATGCATCCTCTCTCATCTTTTAGGTTAATATTTAAATTTGCATCATAATTTTAAATAGAAAGGATTTCAGTTCATTGTGTATCTGACATTTAAAAAAAAAACTTTAATATCACTGTGTTAAACGTACCCAGAATCTAAATGCCATAGTAATATGGCATTTATGTGGAATCTAAATGCCATAGTAATATGACACTCAATCATCTTCCATTTGTACAAACATGAAGAAGCTCTTCCGTAACAGGTGGAATATTTTATATCCTTCCTTTTGTCTTGAAAGAAATATTTCTTTCCCATTTCTCCCACAGAATTTTAGCTTGCTTAATATATATTTATCCTAGAAAATCTCTTATTAATTGCTTCATCTCTCAATATCATAAATATGTATATAAATTTAAAAAATTCAATTTTCTATAGCTATAAGGCTTTAAGCATTAAAAATTTTCAATTTGGATTGAGTTGTTATTTTTGTTATTGATACAGATTTGGTCAAACCACATACACATAATACATTTTTATAACTAAATATTAAATGTAAAAATGTACTTTGGGGGCTGTTGCTCTTGTATCTGTGGGTGAATATTACCTATTGCTAGTACAAAACAGTGGGCAAAATCAACAATATTCCCAATTTTTTCTTTACCAGTTGTTCATGTGTATGAGAATAGGGAGAAGTTGTGTTCCAGCAATGACTCAGTTCTTTGAACTCCTTTCAGAATGCCAAAATTCACACAGTGATTTATTATCAAAACCAGTTCTTAATGTGGTAGCAGCTGACAACTCAATTCCTTTGTAGGAAGAAAATAACTGGAACCCACCTGACATAAAGTGATTTGTAACTCGTTATGAGTCATTCATTTGCCCAGTTCCTGGGAAATACCCCGTAAGGTTCTACCTTTATTAAAGGAGTTTTTACTGGTATCTGTTACTTCTTCACATAGACACCTTAATTAATCCAACAAACTTAGAACGGATTGTAAAATGGAAACACCTTTGCCAAAATAATACTTTAAAAAATATTTTAAATAAATACTGTTAATATATTATTATGTTTTGTAATTATATAAGTATTATGTTTTCAATATTTTCATCAAAATGTGGAGATTTAACTCGTTCAGTTTATGAAATATATCTACCAGGTTAACTGACAAAGCCTGTCCTCATTATCAAACCAACTGCAAACCAATGTGCTTTCTGTCACAAACTCTGGTTTTGTGCTTTTAATTCAAATAAACCTATGATACCCACTCCCATGAGAAGTGACTCCCTTCTGAATTGAGAACATCCCCAGCACAGGCCCAAATACCCTATTTCTAATGCCATATTTTACCCTTTTGAGAAAGAGACTGGGAGAAAGAGATGAGGTTTACTTTCGTTTTACGGGGCCTTGATTAAAGTGTTTTTTGGGGACCCCAGTACTTCAAATCATCCTTTTGCTTGTGCCTTAGGTTTTTATACTAGAGTCATAAGTAAGGGATTAGTATGATTCTGGTTGAGTGAGAATGATGACTTATGTATGTAAAGAAGAAAAGCTTATTGTGAGCAGCAAAGAGGGAAAAGAGAATCATCCTGGTGCCATGACACGGGCACATTCTCAGTCAGGTCAGTTTTAGGAGAGTGTACAGATGGAAATTAAAGCTCTGGGAACTGATTCCCTAAAAAATTTCAGGTCCATGTGCCCCCGGGGAAATGTTTGTCCCACCTAAGATGTTCGGGACCCATTCTAGCTGGCTGAGAGTGGACTGACTATGGTTATTGTGATGGGCACAAGTGGGCTGGACAATTCCAACTCAATGCATCATCAAAAGAGGGTTGTAGGACCAGAATATTTCTACGTTATAAATCAATAACTTTTCTGTCTCCACAAAATAACTTGACTTCTTATAAAAATAATTTGGAAAAAAATGTCTAGGTCACGTAGTCTGTCATTCTAACTTGAAGAATGGGATACTAACTTTTTTATGGTCCTCTCAGAACATTCACACTTCTGCATCATAAATGCTACAAATGAAAAGGCAGGGTGAGGAAAAAGTAAAATATAAATTTAGAACAAGAATAATGAGTCAGCATTATCTTAGGCACCTCAAATGATGCTTGCTGCTTAATAAATCTTGGGGTATCAATTTTCTACAGTAAAGGACTGTGGGTCTTATTCATATTTCTAATGATGTTTAATAATTTTTAAAAACCTGTTCACTTTGGATGTTCAATGAAGACAATTGTGATCACAAAGGAAAGTTTCCAAGCAGATACATGGTATATTATTTATGAAGATAAAGAAAATATTTTAGTGGCTTTTTTTTTCCTGGTCACCAGTGATTACTTGAATTCAAGTACAGAAAAAAACCAAACTAGCCTGTACTTATTTTTTAGTCCATTATTTCACTGAGTTCCTGAGTGAGAATAGAGTACACAGTGAAAAGCAATATGTAATAAAAGCAAGTCCATGATTCTTGAAGACAGCTTTGTCACAGGTATACATGAGCTCAAGGGTCATGAAGTAGGATAAAATTACATTTACTGCTAGGAAATAGAATGGGTTCATGCCTGTCAAAAAAGGTTTAGCCAAGGGGTAGAGATCAAGATGACAGAGTAGGAGGATGCTGAGCTTACCTCCATCCACAAACACATCAAAAATACACCTACACGTGGAGCAATTCTCATGGAAAACAAATTGGAGACTGGCAGAAAGATGCTTCTACAACCAAGGCTGTAAAGAAAGATCCACACAGAGTTGGGTAGGAAGGGAGGAGAAGAGATCAGGCTGGGTTCTGCACCCCTAGGAGGGGACACAAAAAAGGAGGGGGATTACGTGGGCTCAGAGATCCTCCCTGGGCAGTGAGGGGTTTGAACCACATATTGGGCAACCCAGCCTAGGGCCTGAAACTGATGAGTCCCCTTACTTGGTTTGAAAGCAGTGGGACCTACAGGAGGGCTATAAGAAATCGAGACTCCACTCTTGAAGATCACGTATACATTTGCTTACTCCCAAGAATAAGATGGAGGAAGTAGACTGAAACTACCTGGGCTCTGGCCAGTTTCCCACAAGTGCCCCAGCACAAGCCCAGGCCACTCTAGTTCCCAAGCAGCTCTCCACTATGGGGAAGGCTGCCATTGCCAAGGAGAGTGAACACTTGGGTGGGCTCAGGCTCAGCACTGCATCTGAACAGAGTGATGGTGGTATTTAACTCTGACCAATGTGTCAGGACTGTCCCAGCGCATGCACTGGCCTCTCTAGCTCTGGTGTAGCTCCCCACTAGGGGGAAGGCTGCCATTGCCAAGGAGAGTACACACATGGAGGCGGGGGGAAAAGCAGGCTTGGACTCAGCACCGCACCTGAACTGGGTCAGGGTGGACATTAATGGCACTCATGGAGGCAGTGAATCGGGAGTGGTCTGGAACTCTATTTGACATGCCAGAACTGTTCCAGTGCACACCACAGCCTACACTGAGCACCCATTCTGGCCCCACTTGCTTCAACGCTGCTTCTCTCTGGGGCAACAGTGCTGTTGCCAGGATGGGGGAGGGCACACACTAAGAGGGAATGGAACCAACTCAGACCAGAATTTCAGGGCTTCTGCTCCAGAATCTCGGGACCCAACCCTGTCCCCGATAGGTCAGTGATGGCCCTGAGGATAGGAAAAGCCCCAGCTCACACCTGCCTCTGGCTCTGGCTTCTCCATCTTCAGCC